>NW_015150755.1:369604-388573 GCF_000732505.1 Cyprinodon variegatus
GCTGTAAGGTCCTGAACTTTCCTGGTCTTCTGGTGCTCAAAGAGGCTATTTTGGTATTGCTCTATGATCTTTAGTGCAGCAAGAGGGGTTAAAAAGTTGTTGGTTGGAGGTGCAGGTTATGATTTTGTGCTGGAACAAGGTGGAGTAAGGTGTGAATTACAGGTTTTCAAATCACCTTCTTTGGAAATGAAGTGAACCATGATTTGTTGTAATTGTAACTAAGATATCTGGGTCTGCCCTTGCATGTCCTTAAAAGAAAACCTGATATATAATATCACCGTTTCTGCAAGTGCAAGCATTTGCTGGGGCTTCAAAAACACTCTAACCAGTGCAGTCAAAGCAGGACTGTAACATCTACCTATCAGTCCAATTCCTGCAAGTACTGACTCCAGGCTTAGTTTTTGTTTGTGTGTTTGTTTTTCTAAGGGGACATTTAACCCTTTAAAGCCCGATCCAAGAATAAAACAAAACAGAAAATTACTTTTGAAGTTTGAAGTCCTTATTTGGCCTTTCAACAAAATATGAAAAAAGAAAAAACAGAAATACATTTTTGATATTAATAATTTATTACTATGCGATAAGTCAAGATTATTTTTTGTGTAGTCTTCTGCCGTCTGTTATCAGGGTATATCTGATTGTGTACAATAGGATTTTGAGCAAAGTTTTTACCATAAATTATGCAAAAGGTGTCAGACGCAAAACATTTCAGAAACAGCATGTATCAAATATGATACATTTGGCATTACAGGGTTAAGATGTTTTTTTGTATTTTGGTTATTCAGTTGAGAGGTTTGGGCTTTAAAAAAAACCCAAGAATAATGATTAGAGACTTTTTTTTCTCCTTGTCTGTTATCATCAAGTAAGGCTGTTTTTCATCTTCAGGTAAGCCAGCTTGTGGTGGGATGTAAAATCCAGTCAAAAACCAACAAGAAGAACTCTCTCTGTGACTAAGGCTTACATTATATATATAAAAAAAAATAACACAGATGAGGACTTTGTCTTCTGCAACATTATCAGATCAGTACAACAACCTT
This sequence comes from Cyprinodon variegatus, assembly GCF_000732505.1. NCBI lineage: Eukaryota > Metazoa > Chordata > Actinopteri > Cyprinodontiformes > Cyprinodontidae > Cyprinodon > Cyprinodon variegatus. The sequence continues at coordinate 370,639 of NW_015150755.1, forward strand.
TGTTTATATAATGGCAGATTCTACATCTTCCTCTTTCTCCAGGCGCTCTGCGCTGTATACCATTTGAAACAGCTGGAAGCCTGGCAACAGAAGCGCTCTGTCTGGACTGTGTTCATTCAACCAACTTTCAGTCAAGCCGAGGGAAGCAGATCCACCGACGTCTGGGTTTCTTGTACTTAAAATAAACGGCTCATCCATTTTGTTTACCGCTAAGCGTATATCCAGCAGGTAAAAACCACCAACTACTTAGATGTCGTTGTTGGATATATTTTGCAGATAGTTCTTTTAGAACAATTTCTACTGTTCTCTCTTTCAGCTGTGCATGTTCCAAAATATGGAATATGGAGGCGCAACATAAGATACAAGGAACAGAAAAACAGAATAGAAACCAGAACATAAATGTTTAATATTATTTAATGTTATAGGTTATCAAAATGGATACAAGCAACTTAAAAGTGCAAAAATTATTTACTGATCACCATCAAAACCATATTCACAGTAAAATAGTTTCCTGTTAGAGAATGTCAGTTACTTATTAGTATGGAGCCTAAACCCTAAACAAACACCATAACTACAATTAAACAGTTTGGACCACAACAGATTTAAGTTTCAGAATAGTTCAGCACCTAACTCCTATTTAGGATCTGTGGCAGACGTTCTTTATCCAATCTGACTGAACTGGAGCTATGCAAAAAAAAGGGGAATCTCCTTATTTTCTTACATCTTATCTTTCTGTTGGCAGTTTCTAATGGCATTAATCTCATTAAGTTGTTTTAAATAAAAAACTGTCCCAGATTATGAGAAAATAACAAAATAAAGAGATACAAAAATAATGAGTACTCACTGAAGCAAACCATGAATTGCTTAAATGAAGAGGTCAATAGCTGAAGATAATTAGAACTGCTGGTATATGGAAGCGATTACCGTTAAGGGAAGTGATCCTCCCTTCTGCCTCCTCCTTCCCATCCTTCAGTCATACATAGTATGTCGACATCAGCACTTTTCTATTTTAGCATTACTGCTGCCATTCTCATCATGCATCTAAGCAACTGCCCGCAAACACGCAAGCCTTTTTCACGTCACCCTCATTAATAAAAGCCCTGTCAAATGTTGGACCCAAAATGCAAAATGCTTTCATTTTGTTTTTAATCATACTCGTGAGATTTCTTAAGGTGCAACCACTATTAACCTTCACCATTAGGGAGATGTACAAAAACACAAAAAAAGCTTGTACAGGCATAATTACGTTTGATTTGTCTTTGTTCGCAGAACCTGGCTGCTTTATTCTTTCAGGGGGCATGCACAAGCCTAGCACAATACTATCAGCTGTCCCATAACGTGCCTGCTGGGGTCCACTGAGATATAAGGCAATATATAGTTTTGTTATAGCCTGTTCATTGCAGGCCACATCACCTTCAGGGTGTGGGTGCATCCAAAAAGGGAATAAAAAGCCATTGTGGCTTTGGTTGACAGGGAAAGTGTTGTAACCACTGTCCTCCAACACACTCTTATTTTTTGAAGTGGGACTAGATCTAGCCATGCCTTTACAGTACGAGACACAGTCTTGGAAGACTGCTCAGTTCCTCAACAATAACTTCCAAAAATATCCCACAAAGGACTACGGATTGGTGAGAGACTCACATGTGGCAACATGTGTGTATACACACTATGCAAATTATGTCAAATTGAGCTCAATTAATCATAGGTAGCACATTTCAATTACAGCATCATTAGGCTGTAGTGCCAAAAGGAGACATGTTTATCCAAAGGCTTATGCATAGCCATGATGCTCAAAACACAAAGACAGAGCCAGCTGTTGAAAGACATCCATTCATTTCATGCTGCCGTGGCATCATGCGAGACAACCTTTAGTTATAAGCTCAGTGACATGCTGTTATTGAGATAAAAGCTGCTTTTAGCTCTGTAATGGATGCTAATGGAATCAGATACCAAAAGAAACTTCAATATACAGTGCATTGCAAATGCATTCATCCTCCCTAAACTCCTTCTAACATTTTGTCATATAATGACCACAAATTCCAATGTATTGGATTTGGATATTACTTTATAGACAATGTACAGAGAATGGATTTCGTAGAAACACATTTTCTGGCAGTTTAAATTGCAGGTGTTATACTACATTAGAACTGATAATGCAACTTCTTGTTTGCAAAGTTACTTTGGTTTTATAAGACTGAAGTGAGGACTGTGGCCGTTAGAGTCTATTTAAAGATTCTGAATTGTCATCAGGGCTTTGGCTTTGCAACTTCCAGCTTTGGATGTAGGTTTATTGCCGTGCTACAAGGGTATCTTTCCCTCAAGTAATAACTTCTGCAGCCTCTTACATGAGGTTTTCTAGAATGCCTCTTCCCCACAACATAATGCTACCACCAGTATGGCGAGTGTATTCATTCTTTCAGGGTTATATGCAGTGTTTTTTTTTTTCACAACACAGTATTTTGCACAGAAGCAAAGTCAAATTTTGGTATTTCATTGAACCTTTATGTTGTTTGCTGTTGTGCCATATATAATTGTCTAATCTAACCGGTGTTTATACCGCTCCACAACTTTATCTGATCTTTTTGCTCTTTCGTTTGGCTACTAATGTTCCTCATCAAATCCTTGGAATACATTTGCTGATTAGAAAACTTTTTGAAAGGCACTGGATACTTGTTAGAATAGAATAGAATAAAATAGAATAGAATAGAATAGAATAGAAAATCCCTTTATTGTCCCACAATGGGGAAATTCTGGTGTTTACAGCAGCAAAAATATTATAGAAAAAATGGGTACACAAATATGGACCTTAGAAAAGTTTTTAATTTTGTAGATGTATGATTAAAATGTGTTATATATAAACACACTAAAGACTTAACATATAAAGTCAGGCAAGAGGAAAAGCTCTTTGTATCAGAAGTAAAAAGTATGTTAACTTTTATTTGTGCTACTCACTGCAATTAGATCAGGGTATAAGAACAAACTGTACAAAATACTGCTGGTACTGACAAAGAACCGCTGAGTCCCACTGAGAGAAACAGACCCCACTACATCTGAATGGTGAATAATTGGTTTTGTTGTACAGATTACAATGCTGGTTGTTTAACTAGGTTCTTTTGTTAAATTACAATAGACATATTTACCTTTTCCCCCAAACCTTTACAGCATAATAATAATAGAAGTGGGAACAGTTTATACCGAGTACAAAAATGCCGTGCATGGTTACACTAGCAGCATTGTAGAAAAGTTTCTAATACCCTAGAATGAAAATAGTATGTGAGTTAAGTTATTAAAGATTTATTTTAAGTGCAAAGTGCAAACAGTTTAATGACCCTTCACAGTATATTCAAAACTGTAGCCTACAGTAAACAAATAGTTAGTTCTGAGTTATCTGCTTGTTTTTTCAGATATTTCCCATCCTAACCTATTTTTTCTTAAAGATGGTCTGAATCAGGATGGGCCACTGCATTGTACAGTTTGCCAAAAGAAAAACTCTCCTGCATGCAGGACCTTCTTCTGTCTCCACCCTGAGGACTCTCACAGGCTGTGCTGTTGATGTCCATACTTCAAATCATATTTCTGTAGCTGTGTTTTCATTAAGCTAAAGTTAAAATTTTAAGCAGCCTTTTAAAAGTTTGAAAAAAAGGAAAATGCTGTTTCCATTAAATTTGAAGCCAGTTAAACAAGCACCGCAAAGCATAATGGCATTGTACATTGTTCACATTACGTCGCCATGCATGGCTGAATACAGCAAGTAGATGCTACACTCTAACACCGATCACAGATCAGTAATGGAGGAAAGTTGCAATGAATGTGGAATGTGTTGCGATCTGGGAAGTTTTTTCTACATTAACATGTCTGTAATGGCGATGTTGCTTCCAGCCATGTTTACGTGGATAATTGGACCAAGTATCATTAACCCTTTTTTACAAAAGCCAAAAAGCAACCTGAGCAAGCAAAAATGTATGTATTTTTTGTAAACTTAAGGTAGTTTATTCAAATTTTGCCATTTCCATCAAACTTTCTTTATGTGATACTTCAAGATGCACATTATAAATCATTAGGCACCCTATGCCACACTTTTATAACAATTTCATATCACCCTCTAGAGTTTCAAGTGATTACTAATACTTGACACCAATATGTAAAGTCTGTCAATCAGAGACTTAAATAGTTTTTATTAAATTGCTATAGTTGGCAAACATGTTAGAATTTGCCACTAAAGCCTGTAAACTAATAATACTAACATCAACTTTTATGCTATCACTGGAAAGCATGCACTGACATCAGCATATACTGTCCTTTGTAAGAAACAATATATTAAGGCACACCCTCCATGCTCCTCCACAACAGGTGTACAAAAGAGGACAAAAGCATGATCAGAAATCATAAAAATTTCTAATACCAAAAATGAGTGGAAAAAAACTGACTAATACTGCTATGATTCAACCTTGTTTTATGGGCGGAATGAACAGTGGTGCCTTCGCCAATAGAGGAAACTGAAGCTCTACTCCGCAGGTTTATTCTTGTGAGTCAAGTATTTTTCATACACATTATAAATGTTATGTAGAATAGAAATGGAACGTAGCTTGTGAAAAAAAGAAAAAAAAAAAAACTCAGGTTAGCTTCAAGTGATTTAGAGTACTCTCTGTGGATGGCCTTGTCAGCACCCTGCTGTGAAAGCATTGATTCCTGCAGTTTCTGAGCTCTGCAGCTACAGCTGAAGTGATTACAATTCCTTCCACAAAAAAAAACTACATATATATATATATATTTTATTATTTTTTTTTTTTTTTTTCATCCTTACAGACTGCATCAGTCTGACTGTTAGAGATGTGATCACTGTAGGTGTAAAAGACAACCTTGGCTACTGATAGTCTGCTAAACTGGCTCAGAGAAGCGAATAAAGGAACTTTTTTGTTTGCTTAGACTTACTGAATCATCAATGTCTCAATGAAAATGTATGTTTAATTGTTGGTTTAAATAGAGACTCTGTGACAAAAGCAACATCCAGATGTTTTCCATCTTGTTCTGTTTCATGTGGTCTGCAGAACATCTATGTATACTTTAATCAATAATAAAAAGAAAGGAAAAAAAATAATAAAAACCACAAGTTAAGAGGAAATCAGGGTACTTTAAACCATTCATATGCTTTAATCATGCTAATTTACTGTTATGGTTTTTGTGTGTCTACATTAGGGATCATGAAAGTAGGTGGCAAAACCAAATCCCGAACAGGAATGCTCATTAAAGTGTTTACACACTTCAATCAAAGTTAAAGGAGTCTTGGTTTTGCTCATTAAGTGAAAAAGCAAAGAGAAATAAGTAAGTAACCCACCAGAAAGAATTTGCTGTCAAACATAGCTTCGATTGTTTTATGTTTATTGTAAAACTTTGATAAATTGAAATAAATACACTAAACAAAAAGCAAAAAAAAATGACATTTTGTATATCTCGTCAAGAAATGTGCCAAGGGGTGAAAGTCATGTGATTTCTGCTACTGTGCTTTTAATCATATTTTTTCCACCAGGCAGACTTCTTTCCATTCAGTCCGAATGGCAAAGATTGGTAGGAGTTTTTACAGACCTGCAGCTCACACAGTTCAGATTTTTTTATTTCCTTTTTTTGAATACATAATGTATTTAATGTCTAGGATGCAAGTAAAATGTCACCCAGTAGAACAAACAAGTCTGTGAGTAGGAATACCAGCTGTAGCTTTAAGCCTTTTCTGTTCTGATACCTAATTCAAATCTTATGGATGGAGCCTAAAACATGCATGGTGTAACAACAGCTTTTATTTCAATTCAATTACTATTCAGGAAGGAAGGTTTGAAAAAAAGATAATGTGTCACAATTTATAGTTAATTATGATACAGCTCATTTATATAGTAACAATTCACAACTTATGTTAACTCAAGGCACTGAACTAGACAGATCATTCCATATCTGAAAGTATATTTTTAACCAATCCCATGAAACAATAGTTCTTAAAAAGAAATCTGAACTCCATAAAATGTGTCTCAGCATAAAAAAATAAAAGCTTTATTAAAAAGCCACAATTTCCCAGTGGATTCTTTCTGTAAAAATATGACCTTAGTGAACCAGGTGCATTAAATAACTTGTCATTTTTTTTAATAATGCTTTTCATAAACTTCATATTTTAAAGAGACAGAGACATAGACCTTTATGCCATTGCTCACCTGGGTTTTGTTTTTTAACTCTATGGTTTATAAAGGAAGCAGCTCTGGCTGGAATGTTTAATTTACAAAGAGAATGTATCTTTGGTCAAATATAAATCTTAAAAACAAAATTTTTTCTCTGTTTAAATCAATTTCTCTGTTCTTAACGAGCTGTGACGCGGAGCAAATGCATCGGCAGCCCTACAGTAAAAAGGTCGTGGTAGGTGGCGCTCATTCGTTGTGCTAACCTTCACATACTAATGTGTAGCAGAGTCACTGCAGCAATTATTATCATTGAATCCTCTCACCTGATCCCGACTCCTCTTCCTTATCCATTTTCAATTCACAACACCCACACCCTTCATCCACTTAGTCACTTCCTCCGCCAAGAAAAAGTGTTCTGGCTCTGAATCGGCGCGTACTTATCTCCGAGCATCGTTTAAACGCCCCTGCTAGCAATGAAATGCTAAAAAGACAGACTTCTTCTCTGTGTTTTATGTTCCCTTTAGACCCTTTGATTCATCCCAGCCAGGATTTTTCAGTGTGAGTGGGCAGCCAGGAGAGAAAAAAAAGGAGCAACAGGGTGCATCAATTATGTGACAACTTGTTTCAAACTACCCCTTTTAACTATCCACTGCTTTTCACACGGGTGATTATCTGAACTCTATGGTACCAAACTGAAAACCAAAGAGCAATTGTTTGATAGAGTCGAAAAGTCCATTAGTATTTTCCTCAGAGGGGCAGGTCCATAGTGGAACTAAAGCTCCAGAAATAAAAGAAAGCGGACATATGTTTAGCTTTTGGAAATAAAGCGAGCTAGAAAAAGTCAATTTAGAAGAGCAATTAAGATAAAGCCTGCCCCTTCACATTTCTCAAGGGTGTTCTGACCTCAAAGCAAGACGTATCCATGTTTAGAAAGATCTCAGCATGGAGCTTTGATTCTGCTCTTAATGCCCTCATATGTCAACAAAATAGTTCCTGCGGATTACATGTGCACTCAATATTTGCTGCCCCTGGAGTGCCATATTTTCTAAAATTCAAGCCTAGTTAAAGCTCCAAAACAAGCATATATATCACCCTATGTTAGCAATAAATTACAAAACAAAAAGGGAACTTAGTTAGACTTCATTGTAGAGATCTAGACAAATAAGTGTTGGTGTTGCAGCTTTGGCTTAAAGGGGGTTTAATTCTTAAAACAGAGCTCTGATCCATTCAGAAAAACTCATGCAACTATTTTTTGACCAATAACTGCAAATGATAATTGATATGTGTTAAAATAAATTATGAGCAGTAATCAAACAGGAGTGATTACGTGGATAATAATGGATAATACGATTCTGTGCTATAAACACTAAAAATAAAGCATACCAATATGGCTGAAACAATTAATCAGATTAATTGTGAGTAATCGATTATTGAAATAATCGCCAACTAACTTAGTAATCAATAATTTGCTAACTGTAGTATTGAGACTCTAAAATGTGCCTTTAGCTGACAGAGCAACCCACTTAGAGCAGTAATTATACCAAATTTGAAAAAAAAGTAAAAAATTTTTCATTTAAGATGAAAAATGTCATTTGTATGTCAATATGCTCTATCCAGAACTCCTCAAGTGGAAACGTATAGTTTCAACCTGGTTTAATTTAGCAAAAAGTGTTCTTTAACAAACCTTTTGCCATTCAATTGTTAATCGATATAATAATTTACAGACTAATCGATTTGCAATATAATCGTTTGTTGCCGCCCTACAGTATATACCACATATAATCATTTCTGTAAAAGTTTGTACTTAAAACTCAATATGGTCAACTAATCCATAACAAATCATGCTGAGATGGAATTAATGTCAACTGAATTGATTTTAACTGCGATTTAGCCATCCCAAGACGTTATTTTCTACCTGCTTTACATGTTTTGTTTTTTTTTACAAGAAAATACTCACAAGTTGATTACTGAGCAGCATGAAACAAATTATGCACAAGTGCACGCACAGTCATAAGGTCGGAATTAGTCCCAAATATCACCATGTTTATTATCCCTATTTCTACTGCAGACACCATCATCTGAAAGACCTAATTGCAACCATATAAATGAGCGTAGACTGAATAAATATAAAAAGCAGATTTCATTTATTAAGGATAAATACTGTGCACATCAGCTCAGCCCATGGAGAGACAATTTGCCTACTTTGTTAACACATGGAATTGCTTTGATTAAGCAAATTCTTTAGAAAGATGGGTTCAGTTTCACTAGCCACACCCAGGGCTGATTACTCTCAGACTAAACTCAAGAAATCACCACAACTCTAAGCTTTCAGATTTTTGAATCAAAATCATTAACCATCATAACTCATTTAGTCATATAGTATGAATTTGCAGCTACTGATTAGATTATTTTTGCTGTAGTCAGCTGTACTTCTGTTTTCATAGATATGCAAACATTGGTAAGTTTAAAACTAAAAGTAACTATGAAAATCCCTAACAGCGAATGTGACCATAGTGAAGTATGGTGATATTTGTGTAGATGTGAGCTTAATAATGGTGTTGGTTACAAAAAATATTCAAACTTTTGTTTATGCTGTGAGCTTTATCTGACCTTAGTCTCACAGAGCAGACTTATGCTCTGAGGTTGACCTCTTCCTGCAGCCACGTATGCTTTGCATTGTGGAATGCGGAAAAATAAATGAACTACTGAACAAAGGATGTCAGTGCTTTTCATAAAGATATTATCTGGGATATATTTTTGCTTGGAGGAGTAACCCCTAAGTTTAACAAAATCTCTTTATGTGCAATAAGTGTAACATAGTGAAAGGTTTTGTATGAATTAAGGTTTTTTTGTGGGTTAGAGGAAAATAAAGCAACAGAAACTCTTACATATTAAACTTATTCCAAATGTGAGACTAAAATACAAAAACATTCAAACAGAAAAACAAATCTAGCATTTAGCTCAAACTCAATGCCATAGCCTTTTGTTGTATTACTTGAAAACTTCTGGTTATGTTCTTGCTACATGACAGTAAAATGCAGTGATTGTTTTGCATAAATCCATGTTTAATCTAGATTATGGCTTTTCTGGGCCATGGTGGCTCAGGATGCAGAGAATCTAATACTTCAAGGAAACAACAACTTTGCCTGTCTTTTCTACTGCTGGTGGTCAGAAGGTACAGTAGCACCAACTTTATAGCTAATACGCTTCTGTCAGACCGCCACAAAGTAGATGTGGCTATAATATTGTAGGGGAGTTTTGGCCTAGTGGGATAGAGCAGTGTGCTTGTGCTCTCAGAAGGGTGCAAGTACCTGGTCCCTTCCTCCATTCTGGCTCTCTGAGCAAGAACCTTAACCCCACACTGCTCTCCACCCGGGCGCCCATCCCAAGGGGATGGGTTAAATGCAGAAAGAGTTAATTTCTCCACTGTGAGATCAATAAAGTAAAAAAAAAATATATAGCTTGCAACCCACTGTGAAGGAATGCACTTGAGCTTCTTGAATTTAATAAAGCACCATTTACTAGTCCTTTTGTGTACACAGTCCTTCTATAGGAAACAAGCTTTTTCCTTTAAGTGATTTTAGGTTAATCTTTAAGGCCATTTTCAAAAGATTATTAGCTGTTTGTTATTGTATTACTTATTTATTCTGGTTCATTACTGTATTAAGAAACAATAATTATGAGGGGTTTGGTAGTGATGGTGCCATCAATGACCAACCCAAAACCACTACTTCAAGATACAACGCCGACTATAAGTAATTAAGGTCATCTTTAAATTTTTATCACTGCAAACATTTTTAGTCTTAAAAACTTAAGGTAAAATGAAAATAAAATATGACACAATTCTCTCACCAAAATGGAACTAAAGCAAAGTTTGCATCTTCCGTTGGTTTAAATGGCAGGGTTAGAGCTTTAATTCATCTCGTTGTGTATTTACCTTTGTGACATGATCTTGTATGCATCTGGAAGATAACACCGTGTGTTTTCCATCTGCGCTGGGTCTGCATCACAGATCTTGTCATCCGTGCGGCCATAGTTGGCGCTCTCAATCATGATAACGTCTGTGCCTGGGCAGCGTAGCTCGATGGGGTAGCTCTCGCAGGACAGCTCCCGTCTCACCACGGCCATGGGGATGGGAGCTCTACTCAAAGCTGCAGAAAACGACAACAATGATAAAAATATGTCATGCCATGTTTCCATTCCAATGCAAGTTCAAGATTTTCATTATATGAAATAACAAGAAAGCAAAAAAAAAATAGAAAATAGAAATGCGCAGGTAGCTTCACTGTGGAGCAGGCTTGGTTTGTTTGTGCAGACCTGAATAAGACTGTGTATATATAAACAGAAATAAAAATTCAATAAAAGATGAGAGGACCTGCAATCGAAAGGTTTGACACAAGGACATATGCAGACAGGTTCTCCACCCTTCGCTCAAGCGTGTGGGCTGATTGGACAAGAGTTGTTTGAGTGGGAGGATAAGCAACAACACAGCCACCCCCCCGGGAGGCCAGGAGTTGTTTAAGGAAGACTGAGTACAGGATTAACACTGATCACACATAAAGAGCTGCAGGCTTGTTAGCTTTCCAGTGAGAAAATACACATTTCATTGTTATGGCATTAAGGTGGGAGATTAGAAAACAGTGTATTGTGGAAACATAAGGGCTGTAAGATTTACTGTATTTTAAAAGGGTCAGTCACAGCGGCAACAAGCAGAGGGTCAAGTGATGGCTTAAATTAAAGATTACAGTCAATTTACTATTTAAAAAAAAGTCCCACATTCATTGGCAAGAAAAATTAAGTGCCTAAGAGGCCATGATTTGATTGGACTGAGTGACAGCCATCTGTGGATCACTGTTATGCTGTTCCTCTGACACCTGATCACACCCATGCAGGCCCACAAATGTCTACAGGCAAAGACTGCCAGACAACAGAGTATGGCCATAACAGGCTAGAGATTTTCTGTGATTAGAGCCAGAAAATAAAAATATGAGTAGAAAGGAATAAACACTGGCCTCCGTGACAGTTAAGGGGAAGTTTGGAGATTAAAGATCGTATAAACATCCTTTCAGACAAGTGTCTGTGCTACGTAAAGCCACATGAGTTGACACTAAGAGAAAAAGAAAAGAAACAGATACAGAAAAAGAGGGAACAAATATTTTTATGATTTAAAACCTCCTACATTAGTTGGTTAAAACAGCTTTTTATTTTTTCTTCCTATGAGTATCTGTGTCCCAAAACCAAGAAAACTAATTATATTAAAAATATATATACAGCCATATTGTCAATATCTTTGTATAGTTGAATGCCTTTATTTTGGTACCTTTTGATATTTGAAGATTTAAAGAAAGTTACAGTTTAAAAATCATCAAATGTTTTTCCTTAATACCTTGTATGATTTAGAGTTATTTCAATGACATGTCAGAGAAACCACTAGAAAGTACTGCAGAGTTTTCTCCACTTATGCTGTATGGAACATAATAAAGCATCCCTACATGTATTAATGTCAGCATGCCTGTAAAGCAGCTAACTGTAATCTAGCTACATGAGCAGATTATTTAAGCAGCTTATATAAGCTTCTTGTAAAGAGCATAATGTCAGTAATGTTAAATATTCTGGTTAATAGATTTACTCAAAAATTACAAGCTCATTTTCAGGTTTTACTTCAAGTTGTTTCTTAATCAATATGCTTAATTCTGTTACAATCAGTGGTACTAGTGTCTATTTTAAAGTCAAAGCAATGAGATCATTGAATAAGTTATAATTTATATAAAGTTAAACCTTTATTTAAGGTTTGCTTACTTTATCATCAGATTTTCCTACCAGCCAATGCCTAGTACTGAACAAGGAAAGCATCAGAATTTCTTAACGATTTTAAGTTGCTATAGAGACAGCTTACCCGTAACAAACTACACATAGTGTGTTTGACCTTCATTGTAGTCATAAGCACAATAAATTTCTATTTTAGAAATGGAGCAGTTGAAAATCTTTAAAAGCTAAGTGAACACTACAAAACAGATATTATCAGCCAATGTTTAATGTGGAAATATAGACCAAAATACCTTGGACATTGCTTAAGACAATGACTATAGAAGGTGGACTAGATGCACACACACCAGGCCTCATAAAAGGTACATGGACAGCCTCTCTCATCTCATCTGACTTCTTGCGTCTCATGAAACACTTAAAAAACTACCCACTCTACCTGCAAAGTGTGAAGTCTGCAATTTTCTATCATTACTTCAATCATTTTTCTCACTCATTTGATCACCTTATTGCAGGACATATCAGGGATTTAGGTGATGGAGGGGAAGATGTAAAGATTCATTTTGAAGGTAAGATGTAATAGTCATTTTTTTCTTGAGCAATTGTTCAACATTGTGTTGGCTAATAGAAAATATTTTTCCTTGACATTGCTTTTATTGATCTATTTATTTCTTGTGGATAAATAAAAAAGTATTTAAGTTCCAGTCGGTAGTTATGTCTAATTCTGTTTCTTGAAATGTCTTAGTGCAACACTGTCAACCTGACTCTTAGTGTAAAAATCACACCAACTCCAGGACGCTGAGATCAAGGCTCCACAGGGGGAGGCAGACCATCTGTTGCAGCACTCGTTGTTTTTAAGCCTTCCTGATGGCGTTGCTTGATGGATAGGTATGGAAAAATCTTTATGCGCATAGTGAAAAAAACAGAAAGGTACACAATCTGCAGCAATAAAAGTCATCCAGGTAGCGCTCTTTAGATTTCCCAACAAATAAACACAGCAAACACAAAGAGTCGCAATGAGGTGAAGTGACGGGAGAGGACCGTCATTATTGTGTCATTTCATTTTGTCTAATAAATCATTCAAACCCCACCACACTAAAGCACACTTCCTATTGAAACATCACAGATTGGAATAATTATTTCCAATGCAGGGATGAAAGCTACCAATTATCTACCTCTTAGAGGGAAGATTTATTCCGCCTCCTAAATATTACTGGTGTGAATCAAACCAAAGTTTTCTGAAACAAATAACAGCATGAGGAAATAGGATATAACGCAGGTTGACTCAGGCAGGTGCACTTAGGGGAGGAAAGGATGCATAATTTAGTTTGATTAAAATAGAAGAAATCGTATTTGATCCTTGTGTAGTTGTGCTTGTTATGTAAACGAAAACAGCCAAAAATATTATTGATTATCATAAATTTCAACTTTGGTTTTCATGATTGTAGGGTTAGCCAGATTTTGGCGAATGTCATCACAGCGTGTTAAAAAGACACAAAAGAGAAATAGATAAACAATTATCTACAGCCATTGCAATCTATCTAATATCACAATATTTAAGAAAATGTCTCTCTGTCGATCATTACATGATTGTTAATCAATGCAAGGAATGAAGTACATCCTATTTAAAATATTTATGGAAGCAAAAAATATCCCCCAAAAAAACAATTCAACCAAGTTAAAAAATTCTTATGTCTTAAAGATATAGTGGAGGATTTTCTCGAATTTTTAAAAAGAATTCCCCTCTCCACTTAAAAAAAAAACAAAAAAACACATGCACTACCCTGTATCCGCTCCTGAGAGGGAACATGTATAATACGCGTGCGAGAGCTTTCACAAGCCCATTTACAAGCCCATTTACAAGCCCATTTCATCAAGCCATTTCATCGCTTATACAAGCTTATTTTCCAAAAGAAGATTTGCAATTTTTCCAGTATGTTAGACTTACCAGATTCTCAATCATTCTATCACCAGAATGATTGACAATGTGGAGGACCACTTATTTTGATGATCCACTAGGAAAAATAACATCCTTCACTATACCTTTAAGTGTATAAAACACAACCTAATCTAATATAAATAGAAAAGAAAAAGCTATCTATGAAAAATATGTTGTGGAACCACATAATACTAAAAATAGAACTATAACTTAATCACTCTTTCACATCACTGTGGAGAAATTCTGTTCAGCTGTTTTTAGAACATGACCTCAGTTCAATGAGATGTAGAGATTTTTTCCTGCGCAGATCTCTAAAGGTCCATTGACAAGATTTCAGGTATTCTAGTTCTGGAGTTGGACTGAGCCCAAACCATCACGTTTTCTCTACCATGATCATTCGTTTTACTGATATTCTGTGTTTGGTTCCTCTGTGGTATTTTGACAACACACCTACACCTATCCCACTTTTCCAAACAACATTTATCTACAAGAATTTTGTTTTTTTGATATGCAACTTTGCAATTTAATTTCAGAAACTATTTCTGATCCCCAAACCTTTCTACACAAGTCATACCTGTACAGTCTTTTTTTTTAACATAGCTCATAGTAGTACTGGCCATCTTCTGTAGATTAATCAACTTAATACCAATTTATAATCTATATCTTACTGTACATCCCTTTATTAAGATATTATAATGAAATCTTAATAGGCATCTGGTACTGGTGCTAAAACACTGTTTTTATGAGTCAAATTTATTCTTTGGCTTTCTGTTTTTGTGTTTGTGTTATTGTTCTTATTCTTATGTTGTATTTATTTGTTTTAATTAAATAATTGCATTATATTGTTTCAGTTTTAACTTTACCTGACATGTACAGCAGTGTGTGTTAGCTGTGGTTGTTTTAAAGGGCTTTATAAACAAAGTTGAGTTGAGTAGGAGAGCCAACTCAGTTTTGCTTTGTCATCAGTATATTTTAGCATAAGAGATCTAGACATATTTAAATACACAGACCTTCTAGGAAAAAAAACTTTTTTTTACAATATAAAAGTCATGGTAGAGTAAAAAATGGATTTTTTTTACCTATATCTGAGTAAATAGTTCTAACACAAAATGTAAAAAAAAAAAAAAAGATAAACCATCAATAGGTTGAACTGCTATTAGGAGAGGTCATTTCCTTTTTCTCAAAATGAAAGGTTTTAACAAAGTTCACATGAAAGAGCTTTATATCACTCTCAAAAACCCTTGCAATTGATGCTAGCATCCCCGAAAGACGTATTAAAAAAACATCAGAGAACACGATGCTGTCGACACAGGCACTGGCAATCCTCTAATGCAAGCCGGTAAAAGCATGCCAGTGATGCCTCAAATTACCCTGCTAGTCAACAACTGGAAGTTTAATTACATCTGAGGCCGGAGGGCAGTGATTGATAGGGCTCATATTGCCCAGGTACCACAGCCAGCATCCTACCCGTCTCTCACACACACTCTGTACATTGCTTTATGCCTGCACACATCATTGTCAGATCCACTAGAAATCGAAATTAGCCTCGCAGAAAGCCTTATTTGAGCCTGTGTGTTCCATGAGTTTTCACCCCCAGCTGTAAAAACTTTAGAGCAGCTTTTCTATGCAACCCGTATCTCTTTTCAGCAGAGCAGATTCTCTCTGGATAATTCTTTTGACTAGCGCTTGACTGAAGATGAAAAAAAAAATCACAGGAAAGAAGATTAAGTTAAGCAAACTGAAGTGTTTATACTGGAACCTTCCAATGCCTCTGAAGAACCAAATAGTCTTTTTTCATAGTGACACCTGCACATGACGTAACTCACTAATGATTATTTCACAAATACGCAATTACTCAGCAAAAAGTGCAACAGAAAGGTCAGAAAGAAAAATGGACATTTGGAAAATGTCGCTCCCCCGCAGAGCTACAGCAATAACTCTGACAAGAATTCTTTGATGCACTTATTGGGTGCTAGCTAATGGTGATGGGGAATAAAGAAGGGGAAATTTTGCAGCTGAAATGCTCATTCTTGCCTTAGTGACACAGATTTTTTACCCTTTGTTGAGCCAAAAGGCACTAAAATTCAGAAGGAGAGGGGTATGACATTTAAAAGTCATCACTGGGAACAAAACAGTGGCCTTTGGGGGTTAGCTTCTTTTTCATCTTTGGTGAAAACATGTCAGGGTGGAGCTGTTAAGGTCACCCATTGCTCACATTACACTGGACTTTGCTGAAGTGGCCAAAATCTGTTGGATAACTGGCTTTTTGGGACAGGCGGTACAGCATGAAAGATGCATGGTTTTAGATTGGAAAGACTATTAGATCATTTTTCTGGGCTGGTTTAGCTTTCTCTGAAACTAAGACTTATCCTATACTGATACTGGATGATTCTGATTTATCTCTAAAAACTGTATTAAAAGTAAGTATATATTGGCTTGTCCAATAAAAGCAGTGGGGTTTTAAAGAATTATAGTTCTTATTTTCAGTATTCTGTCAATACAAAAGCATGTTTCAAAGAGAAAACAGCTTTTTAATAAACAGAACCGAGTAGATCAATGTTCTACTAACGCCCCTAACTTTAGCCTCGAAACCTTATTTCATTGGCTACAAAGCCCAACAGCCTACGTGGCAAGTAAGTTAATTGAAAGAAACCTTGTACACTTTTCTATAACTTACCAGAAAAGTGAGTGTATCAATGACACTTAAATAAGTGTTGTAGTTCCAAGACTCTTCAGAGCCTGACAACATACTGATGAGGGAAATCAGCTATTTAAATCAGGTGTGTTACTGAAGGGATGCATCTAAAAGTTGCAGGGTATTGGCTCTCAAGGAGTGGACTAGAGCACCCATTGGCTTCCCTAAACCAAGTTTAAATGAACTGCAAACATTTTCAGGATATTTGAAATGTTGACATGTGGTGAACCTGGGGACGTAGTCATGTGTCATCGGGGTGAACAGCAGGGGGCTCAGGGCCCAGCCCTGAGGGGAGCCTGTGCTTAGGATGATGACATCAGAGGTGTTCTGTTCGACCCGGAGTGACTGAGGTCTGTTGGTGAGGAAGTCTAGCAGCTAATTTTGAAGGGTTGTATTGAAGCCCAGCTGTTCCAGTTTGCCCATCAGATGCTGTGGGATGATGGTGTTGAAAGCTGAACTGAAGTCCAGGAACAGCATCCCCACGTGGGTTTTCTTTCACTCCAGGTGTGCCAGGCTCAGGTGGAGAGCAGCAGAGATGGCGTCCTCAGTGGAGCGGTTCCCTCGGTAGGCAAACTGGAACGGGTCGAATTTTGGGGGGCAGACTGGAGACGATGTGTTCTTTAACCAGCCCTTCGAAGCACTTCATCATGATTGGAGTCAGTGCGACAAGCCGGTAATCATTGAGTGAGTTACCTGAGGCTTCTTTGGGACTGGAATAATGGTGGCAGACTTGAAGCATGCTGGCAGTATGGATTGGTCCAGTGAGGTGTTAAAGAAGTCTGTGAGGACACCAGCCAGCTGATCTGCACACTCCTTATACACCCGCCAAGGTATGTTATCAGACACTGGGGCCTTCCTTGGATTGACACTCCTCAGAGTTTTCCTCACTTCAGCTAAGTCCAGGTTTAGTGTCTCCTCCTCCTGGTGTGGAGCAGCTTTCACTGCTGGAGTGCTGTTTAATGCCTCAAACCTTCCAAAGAAGTTTTTCAGTTCATTTAGGAAGTCAGTGTTTGCTGCATCTACTGGGGGGGAGGGTGTGTTGTAGTCTGTGATCATCCGAATGCCTTTCCACATCCTCCTGGTGTTGTCATCGAGGAAAAGATCCTGGATTTTCTGGCTGTGGTTCAGCTTTGCTGATCTGATGGCACAGTTTAAGCTGGCATGTGCTGTTCTCAGTGCCTCTTTGTCATCATTAGACTACTGACAAGTAACCAATCACAGGCGTGCTGCTTTATCTTGAGGGTAACACCTTCAAAGTAACAAAAGTTGACAGGAGTGCACATAAAGAGGATTTAAGCAACAGGACTAATTTCACTCCGGACCAGATCTGCACACTACTGGGCCTTTGTCTTTCCACAACCTATTTCAAATTCAGAG
>NW_015150755.1:388583-421808 GCF_000732505.1 Cyprinodon variegatus
TTTGCTGATCTGATGGCACAGTTTAAGCTGGCATGCGCTGTTTTCAGTGCCTCTTTGTCATCATTAGACTACTGACAAGTAACCAATCACAGGCGTGCTGCTTTATCTTGAGGGTAACACCTTCAAAGTGCTAAAAGTTGACAGGAGTGCACATAAAGAGGTCCACCCATGAGAATGAGGGAGGCTGAAGAAGGCACAAGCACTCATGCTGGGGATATATTGGGGTCCTGTGGTACTCTATTTGCGCATGTACTGTAAAATGTTACACATATGCGTGAGGAGTAGATTATGAGAGTTGCTATGAAGTAAAGCTGCTTGTAACAGTACTTATCTTTTCTGGACTTTTAGTGGAATATTGACGCCATAGTGGAGAGTCAGAAAAATTGGTAGTGACAGTATGAACAATAAAGAAGCATGATTGGAAGCAGAAACTGATATGGATTGATGATTTTAGCAAGAACATTCAGGATGGCAGTTTAATATCACATTCATCTCTGGCTGGGATATCTCAACTTTATGGAAATAAAGTAGAGTTACTCCAGGCAGGGAGTTAATTAATTGTTGGATAAATATACACCTGTGGGGAAATTCAGAAGTAAGAAGCATTTGTTAGGAACCCCTTAGCGGTCAACAGCTGTGATCAATTTATAAAGTATTATGTAAAAAAGAAGGGAAATCAGGGTAAGCTGTCCACCAAGCTATCTACATAATTTATTATGGGGAGAAACTTGTCAACTACATAAGCTTTTCAATTTAGATCTTTCCTAATCTGTCTATAGATAACATGGTTTATTTTTTGATCTTTAATAAACTGCGGCCTGAAGCCGCATCCATGTTTCAGCCAAATTAAGCAATCTATGTAAGACTGGTTATCCATATTTATTTGCTTTCCTTTAGTACCCTGCATCTAACTACCCTTCTGGTTTATGTACATTGGAGTAGTGCACACTGACTTCCTAATCAATAAGGATGGTGTAGTTCCAACGAATTGGCCTCTTTAATACTGAACGCTGTTAAGTGCTTAGATGTAAGTGAAATGCTTAAAGAAGTGTGATGGGCTGATAAACCAGTGATTATTGTGGTTTCTAGAATTTCTAAAAGTAGAATGGGAAGCAGATCTTTTAGTTATCAGGCTCCTCTCCTGTGGAACCAACTATCAGTTTTAGTCTGAGGCAGACACCTTGTCTACTTTTAAAGGTAGGCTTAACACTTTCCATTTTGATAAAGCTTATAGTTAGAGTGGTTCAGGTTATCCTGAGCTATCTATATAGTTATGCTGCTATAGGCTTAGACTGCTGGAAGACATAGGGACCCCTTTTTCATCATTCTGCTTCTTTCTATCTCTATCCTACCACTCTGCAGAATGTGTTAGTTCAATCTGTTATGTTATGCTCTCTCTGCTTTTTCTCATAGTAGCTTCATCTGGCCTGTTCCTGTTTGGCTGTGACACCATCCTCAAGAGAAATATCAGCCGTGCTGCTCCCATCAACACCTTTGGCTGGATGTCCACTCTTCATCCTTGACATATGATCTGGCTCGGAGCTCGTCAATTCATTTGAAAATTTCTCAAGTAGTATGAGCACAGACTACTATGATGACATTGATCTATAATTTATACTTTATAAAAGGGTTATTGAAGATCTATGATTACTTTATCTGGCTTCAGTTAACCACATCTTTTTTTCTTCCCTTTTGGAAAGGTGAGGTACACAAAGTACACAAGCTTCCTTTTGTGCAAGCCTGATAAATTAGACCCCTGAGGATGCTCTAAGCAACTTGTCACTTGCTTTAATGCATAATATACAGTGTCAACAGTACAATGAAGAAGGAAGGATAAGTGTTATTCATGTGGCCTGTCTTTGTTCATGACCTCAAATATTTTTAAGATATGCTCCCTGTTAAAGTTACAGCCTCTATGAACACCTTTGTAAAACCCTGTTGCCATGTTTTCGAATTTTCCATCTTTTATGCTTCATTTTATGCTATGAATGTACTTTTTAACACATTGCTAAAACAACATAACTTCAAAATCTCTTCAGTGATTAAATTTATCCATACTTAAGCAGTTTGGACAGTTTGCATTGACTGTGTTACAATCACTAGCTGACCTTACATTAAAATGTAAAAATAAAATTTAAAATAAAATTGGATCTTGCCCCTAAAAAAAATCAATACCTGTTGCAACCACAGTTTTAGAACCAGAAGGTTTGGCAAACCTCCAAGTCTGTTCCAATGCAGGATACATTATGCAATTATTTACAAAGATCTCAATTTCTTATTGAAAAAATCTCAAGCGAAAATATTGTGCATGTATGTGGGAGGAGGGGCCGTGGCAGTGAGAGAACTCTGACTTCATTGAATTAATGGAAGATGGATGGAAAAGGGGAGGAGGGGATGGTGAAGGAGCTGATTCAACAGATCAAATGTCTCATTTTCCTCAGAGAATAGCTGGATGGGTCCGGCCCCAAGAGCTGGTGATTAATTAGCACATGAATCTGGGAGCGGTTATTTGATTAGACCAATGGGAGCCTGTCACACCAACTTCTTAGTTTGCAACAAATGACAAACTAGTGGGCGGAGAAGGGCTGGAAGAAGTTTATTGCAAAGCCTGCTGTGCAACACGCAAGTGCTCTTTTTGAAAAGCTTTTTCAATAATACATGAGGGATTATTTATCTTGAATTGAGATACAGATACAGGCAAATTTTTCTCCTAAAATAAATTACTTTTAAGCACGGCCCCAGGCAGGCAAAACTCAAAGTCTTCCTTTTTTTCCTGAATGTGTAAAATTATCCAGGAACTTAACTGTCAAAGAGCTCTGCAGATTGAGCATTTAAGGTGAACAGCCTACAATAAAAAAGTGCTTTTTGCTGCATGTGAATAATGTGAGTATTGAAAGAAGTCATTTTCACCTCAAAAATCAACCCCCAGAAAATAAATTCGGAAAGCTTTCAAAATACATAAAAGTGATTAACTCCATGTAAAAAAATAGGCGTTACTTCAGTAAATTTCTATCTGGTGGACATTTCAAACAGCCATGTTGGCTTTTGACACCTAAACTAACGATACTGCTGAGAACAATCAGCTTTTTTCATGTTGACAAGATTCAGACATCCGTTCAACGCAGCGGACAAATCGGGCCATTCGTTTGGTTTCAACTTGCATTTGCCGACATGCATTCCAACCTATTAATTGCCAGTGAGCCGTGTGGGTTGCAATTTCCAGCAGAGGGGTAGAGGGAAGAGTGATAGTGGGTTACTGCAGGGCGGAAAAATGTACAAGAGCAACTTTCAAACTGTCAGTCAAACTGCCCATGGTGCCTGGAGGGAAGTAGGCTTGCCTGTTTTAACAAATTAGCACAGGGGGGATGCAGAAGCAGTGCTGTTAAATAAACTGCTGCACCTAGAAATATCAAGCTCCTTGTGGTGAGGTGTTTTCTTTCCCCCAAGATATTATATTAGGATACACTACACCCAGCATTCATCCACAAGACAGTTATCATTATACAGAGGAAGAAAATTACCTTTTCTTTCCTGCTGCTACCATTTATCAACAAAATTAAAGTTAATAACTGTGTGGGGCAAATGAATTAGTCACTAAATAAGGAACAGAACAAGCAAAACCAAAGCACTCACATCCTGTTATACACTTTAAGCTGGCAGATACTTGAACGTTGCATTTTGCACAAATGAAGCTCTGGCAAAATTCAGTGTGGAGAGCTCACCTGCAACCAATCTCATCATCATGAGCCTCTGCTCCAGCCTATCAGCACAACTCCTCGCCCTCATATAAGCGAGTTACTGCTCAGGACGTCCTCGCTTGCTGCTGAATGGCATCCCTCCTCCACCTTCACCTCACTGGATTCCCTATTGTGCCATTCACTCTCCAGCCTCCATTACATTATTAGTGTCAGATTCCTGAACCTCATTCAGCATTGTCTTCTGGAAGGGTCTGAGCAGCAAAGATTTGTTCATTTCTTAGGCCCCGTCCACACGAAGTCAAACCCTTGCCTAATCGCACAAATTTTTCACCAAACCAGCCTCTCATCCATATGAAGCCGGCGTTTCGGGGTCTGTAAACGATTTTTTTTTTATTAAGCCTTCAGAGTGGGAAGATTTTGAAACGCTTTTTTTGCGTTTCCATCTTTAAGCTCTAACCGCATTTTTTTCTAACACGCATGCGTCATAGCGTCGCCTCTAAACACGCATGCGCGACACAGTATTACAACAACAATGGCGCCATACTGTGTTGAATGGTTGCTGCTCATGCTACTCACCCTGCTGTCGGGCCTACAACAGAATCTTCTTCTTCTGGAATATCTCCAGGAAGAAAAGATCAATATCGACGACATAGTTCATCACCTGAATTTGACTGAACCACGAAAATGGACCCGCAGGGCAACCATGTATAAATATTAGTGCGCATGGCCAACATTTCGTCGCCTACAGTATTTCTGCTTTGGCACCACAGCGCCACTTACAGGCCTGGCATACATTTTGCAGCGTTTTCATGCATTCGTTTGGACAATCACATTTATTTTACGTCTCCTTCTTTACGACGAACGTTCTGGAAAATATTAGCGTTTTGTGTTCGTTTTGACTTCGTGTGGACGGGGCCTTATTGTTATGAACAATAGGTTTTGCATTTTTCTGTTGTTCAGGTTTTTGCAATTCTGTATGTTAAGTTAATTTTTAGATGGCTGCGTTTCTTTTCACTATGCTGTTAACATACTGCATCGAACCTCTGAAACAAACTACTTTCTCTTTAGAATTTGGTTTACATACATAAAATGCAGATCTGTAAAAAAAATATATTTTATTACAAAAGATCTGTGAAATGGTGACATTTTGAGTCGGTTGCAGGCATTCAATTATAAAGGGATCCACAGACATTTGGTTTAGAAAATAAAAATGTAAAAAAACACAATGACTAACTGTTCTAACCATAACTCTGAATTAAGTTTAAACACATGCAACAATTTCATCTTCAGCTGCTTTAAATCAAAACAGATTTACTGCCGAAATCTCCTTTCTGCAATGAGAGAAGCATTGAAAAAAATGTATTCATGTATCATTCACTTTTGATTGGAATGAGAGGAGATCATACTTTTCAAAGCAGAACACAAAAAATCTAAGTAGTGTAACTTGCATTTAGTCCCTTTTTTATGTGGTATCCCAAAATAACAAGAAGCCACACAGCTCCATGAAAAATCATCAACAGGACACCCATTGGTTGTGCACCCTACAAACTTTTTCTTTAAAGAAAAGAGTGAAAAAAAACAGCATAATCTTTTAAAAAGGCCTGTCATCAGTGTACCGTCTTAGCCAGGGCATCCCTTTCAAAGATTTTTGAACTCAATGAGGCATTTCTGTTTAAATAACAAGGCTGCAGCTTGCTGCAAGCTGGTTTTGGTACACAATAAATATGTTCTATGGTTAGATAATACCAAATAGAACTTTTTAAACCATTTTGTAAAGGCTGTGTCAAAAAACAAAATCTGCTTATCACCTTAAAAAAAAACATCCCCTGTTTAACTTTGTTGGTGGCTCTATCATGCTTTGGGAATGCTTTTGTTTAACAGTGACGGGGATTTTGGCTAATGGAACAGTAGGTGACATGGGTAAACATTCATCTTTCAGCAGGGCAACACAAGTAAACATACAGTAAGAGGTGTTAAAGAATGGTTTAGATCAAAGCAGATGATGGCTTGAAATTATCTTGTCAAATTTGAAATAACCAATTCAGAATCTTAGGCAAGACTTAAGCATAATTGTTGGAGACTCTCAGAATGCAGGAGCCACTTAATACTTTTAAGTGAACATTTGTAGAACTGCTCAAAAGCCATGAAAATAATTCGTTCCACTTAATGCGAATGTACTATTTTGTGTTAGCCTGCAATATATATTCTTAATTATACAGACTGATAGTTGTTAAAGAGTGTAAAATGTTATAAGATAAGTCAATGAGGTACAACACTTTTGAGGATGATGTGTTCTTCACAGAGCCTTAAATAAATGCAAAGAGGACCAAAAAAGATGTTCACGATAATTTTAACTGAGATTATCTGGAGCATTAATGTCTTTGCTACGTATTTTTAGCTCCAATCAAAGGCAGATTTGGACAATTTCCCATTTCACTTAGTCACATGTAAACAAACCATAGAGATTGAGCTGCTTTCTATAAGCAAACTGATGCAGTATCAGGAGGTCCAAGCCAGAGGTGAATGTGTGCAGCAAGCAGCTGCTGTGCCAGCGGCTCATGACAGCGAGCAGGGCTTTGTTCAACTCCAATCATGTCTGACATCGTTTTACTGTTCTCTCTCCTTTCATGGCCTTACCTTTTTTTCTGTCTCCCTCCACCTCTGCAAACCACCCACCCACCAACCAGAAGGTTTGGCATCACTCGAGGGAACATCTCAGCCAAGACTAATGCACCTTGGCCCCCACCTACAGTATAGAGCCTCCTCAGGCTTAAACTAACACAATCCCCTCCACACAGTCAGGGGAGGTACACAACGCCTCACAAAGATATACAAACATGGCTCCCAGAGCAGACATGATTCAACATGGCCCTTCAGTAACACATGCCCTGGCAGTAATTGAGGTCAAAGAGAAGAAACAACAGGCTGAAATTTTGTCTCGTGTGAGAGGAAAGAGGTCTTTTCCTTACTCTTTTTTTTTTTTTGACTCCACATTACCTGATGGAATTGCCTCGCAGCATACCAGAGGCAAAAACGCTGTTGAGTTGAGCAAAGTGGAGAGAGACAAACTGCAGAGCCGGCATGCTAATGTGAACATTTAAGGCGACGGAGGTTCGGACTGGGATAACATACAAAGAAAAGAAAACAAGAGTATACAAAGCCGTGTACAAATACGTGCCCCCAAACATTTTCATTTCATTTATTTGTTGCATTAAAATATTTCAAAACAAACCTTGCTTTTTAATCTGTAATCAGACTTTATTGATAGAACAGTTGTCAAATGATGGACTCAATTGTACAAGTAAAAACCTCTCCCATTAAAATGATGTACTTAAGCATTGTGCACAAGTTAAATTTGCTTGATAGTTTGGTATTCTTACATTAAATATTGTGATAGATAGTGATAAAAATGCTCATATCCTAAGTATAGTTTATTTTAATGTTGTTACACTTTGCTGATTGTGGTACTGATCATTATAATTCCAAAAAAACACCCTTAAAGTGGATACAAAATGAAACCTGTCTTACAGCATCTTCTCCAGCCCAACCTTAGCACTAATACACCATCTCCAGCCTGCAAAGGGGTGATAATACCCTAAATGCTAAAAACAATGTATAGAGTATGTCTGTATACCAACAAAATAGATAAACCCCAGAATTGATAAATACTCCTGGCTAGGTGTCGAAAGGTCTTTAAAATACTAAATGACAGTCCACTTGCCTTCTTATTTAAGCCTTTTGAGTGCTATAGAACTTCAAGGCTACATTTTAACTGTAAAACATTTTGAGAATTGACAGCTGAGCTGATATTAGCTGTTTGAAGCCTAAAGGCTGATTTATACTTCGAAACTAGGTTGTCTGCCTAAGTGTCGCAGTGAACGCCCTGCCCCCTCCACAGACACTCTGTTGCACCTCTCCCAAATTCTAGGGGGCTGCAGACAGGAGGCATCTGATTGGTCAAATCTATATCCGCTTGCCGGTTTGTTTTGTTTGTACCGCAATTACAGAAAACAACTTGTGAAATTGGACCAGCTAGAAGAGCGAGGTGTGCAAGAATGCTGGGACCCTTTTTCCACCTGGATCCCCGCTTTTTTTTTTGCCCTCATGTCCCTCCGTTGTCGGACAAACTTTCCCCCACTTCCTCTCACCTCGGCTGTATCTAGACCCACAGCTAGTTCATGATTGTACCTCTTGCATTGTGGGGTGGCACAGACCAGGCTTCAAACTTGAGCATCAATCAAAAATGTCTGCTCACTGCGACACACTGCTGTGAGTATTCTTTTATCTTGCTGTCAACCAAAACTGATGTAAATTAGAAAATGTACTATAGAAACTGTTTTAAATCTACTACAGACATTTATTGTGAATCATAAAAGGTGAAAGCTACAAGTATGACTCCTCCCGGCCAGTTATTGGTGGGCTCTCCCTCGTCTGTTCTTCCTCTGTACTCTTTGCCAGCCAGTTGCCACATCCACTTATGCCAATCAACCAAACATTCTAGTTAACAGTTCAGAAGAACAGCTACGACCTCTGTTTTCCTCCTGAGCCTCTGAGCCTTGCGAAGTCGGCACCAACGTTGGAAATCTTTACAGATGTTTTGTTTCATTTTGAAGAAGCCATTTATCGGACAGAAATACAGAACTACAGAGATCCGACAATACCTGAGCTCAGAAACGTGACCTTAACCTGCTATTCCTATAGGTGCACATTACATTCTTGTTGGTATTAATTGCATTTTTTTTAGATGTTTAATTTGTGACAACATTAATCACTTTGACAAAAAGGTTGTAGTTACTGTATGACCTTAAGCTGCAAAGTGAAAACATGTATTGGGATTTCTTTCTTCTAATGCATTTGATGGAATATACATAGTTAGAACCCCATTTGGTTTACCAATAATTTTCAAAACATTTGCCTGTTATGAGCATGAATCAATTTTCTTAAAAAATGATAAACAAAAGTTCATTCAGTGCAGTAATTGATTGATTTGCTTTAGTCACTTGTATAAAAAGGACTATATACCTTGCACTTTGAAAAGCGCCATTCGTTTAACTCTCCACCGGGCTGCTTTTATTTCCATAGCAACCAGAAGGTTCGTTGAAGGTACTTCCACATAAAATATAGCCCAGACTGATGACAGAATACTTATGAAATGTGTTCTCTTGTAATGAAATGGAAACCAGGCAATATCACCGTCTGAATGGATCCCTGGGGCTCCACTGATTAAGGATGTATTAATAGAGCACAGTGCGGAGCGTAAATGGAGCTGAACTTTAACACACTGGCCACTAGGTTAGTGGCTGCCTCCACTGATACCCCCCACCGCGCTCACACACACACACATACAACTACCAGCTGTCACAACAACAACCCCTTAATAACTTCTTGTGTTTGACTTAAGCTGATTTGTGTGTCTGTTAAATGCGGAGATAGAAAAGTAAAAAAGAAAAACAGCATTTAATCTATGTTGATCCAAATGAAAGGATAAGAGGAGAGCACCATTTCAATTGCATGGCCATAGTCTGGAATTTGTTTATTGCAGCTTAATCAACCAGAGCGATAGCAAATGGTTCTAAATGAGACCATAATGTTAGTTGATGAAGTGGATCTTGAGACGGTATGAAATCTTTGAATATATATTTTGGATTTTTTGGAAAGTAGAGTCTTTCAGTATCTCAAAACTGGTTGACAGCAACAGAAAACAGTAGCATCGTTGTGAATGCTTTTCTATTTAACCAAAAGTGGTATGAACACTACAGCTTTTTGTATTACAACAGGCTGTTTTGTTTTCCCTGGATGAGCACATTCAGAAATAGACCAAAGCAAATGATCTTGTTCATACTCCTGCGAGTGCATTTTTTTAATGGCAGCTAAATATCTGAGGGCAAAAAGCAGGAATTAATGCCAGTTGTCAATGTAAGAATAAGAAGTTATTTAAGGGATTGAATTAAAACGTAATTCCATGACTACTTTTAATGATGTTGTATATTCAAATTTCATCCATTGCTAGTGTAGCTAGATTATAACAGAAATGGTGGCAGATTTGAACACAACTACCAGATTAATAAAAAATTCATTTGTAAAGGACATTTTATTAAATGCTCCTTGCAGTTCTCAATGATGCGGCACTTTGTGTTGTTCAGTCAAATAAAATCGCAAGAAAATAAATGAATATTTGTGGTTTTAACATGATGAAATGTGCAGAAGTTAATACTCCCTGACCAAAGGATTGTGTAATATATTGTACTAGAGGGCAAGTTGTATGTCACTGTTTATATCTGGTTGTTAGAGCAGAGAAAGGTAAATGTTAAGGGATCTGAGTGAATAAAGATGCAGAAGAATAAACGGTCGCAGGTGGGGGTGGGGTGGGTGGGGTAGCTTGCCCTATATTTTGTAAGACGTCAGTGGCTAGTGAAATTTGATCCACTGGATGGTAAGAGCAGATTAAAGCTGTACTTAATAACAGTGAGCTTCTTTTGTTTATCCCCCTTGTCATCTGTTAATGCTTACATGCATGTCTATGCGTAAAAATCTGATACATCAGGTCCTTGTGCTTTTCCGTCAGGAACATTGCCGTCTTTTGAATACATACAGAATATGACGTCAAGGCTGAATGTTTTTAAATCAAAACCACCATGCTTACTGTGACCCCCTCCTCCCATACTGAATTAATCTTACATCCTTTTATTCTGCAGTCATGTCTAGAGGGAGAGTCTACAGGCTTTCAGAAGGGTCACAGAGCTTGATACGGCCATGCTGTTGTGAAGCTAAATGCGGATGAGGGCAAGAGAAGCTGTAGGTGATGATAGTTAAAACTGATTTGTGAATAAGGAAAAGCTGATGAGGGGAAAAGGGGAGGAAAAGATATAAGAACAGAAAGGAGGGGGAAAAAAACGATGTGAGCTGGGGGTGGATGCTAAAAAGTGAGTCCCTCCGCCACCCACAGGGCATGAAGCAATACCATTTCACATGTGTGCAATGAAGACGTTGCTGCAGAAATTAGCCTGGGTGGCTACGCTGCATCCGAGGCACATGGCAAGGATGATCTGCTTTGATCGCTGCTTCTTGTGCATTCAGGATGACAGTTATCAGACATGGGGTTATTGTGCAGGAATAATGAGCTCTGAATATGGATGAAGGAACATGTACATGGTTATAAAGCATCAAGCCAACTGATAGCAACCCTTTACATATGGTTAGTTATCATATGATAGAAAGCAGAAGAAAGTACAGCAATGGAAAATATGGATGCAAGCAGATGTGGAGGTTAGGAACTATGACAGAGATGAAGACTGTCACTTCAGATTTTGGGTTATTTATTTCAACTTAATTATTTAATGAGAAACAGAGATAAACAGCTGTTATGCCTGTATGCGAACAGCTGCTGGTCTAAGATTTTAAGTATAATCCCAAATTCATCAGTTAGATAAACCTTGCTGAAATGAAGTTTGCAGCAGTGTTTTCAGCCAATACATGAATTTCAATAGATTATAAGGTCTCTCAGGTAGGACTGTCTTCAAAATAAAGATCCCCAGATTTCCTTTGATATAAATGAAATCATTAGCTCCAAAGAGGAGTTATTATACTTGCTCATAAATGGGAAAATGTAAACTTTGTGAATTTTTCCGGATGTTAAAACGTGTCATTTCATTAGATTATATGATCTTTTAAAAAAAGGTAAGAATAATCTGAGAATACTGGGTTCAGATCGTGATAAATCAGAACGATGCACATTTGTCAGCACTATATACAGGCCATATGCCTTATGAGGTGTTTCTAGAGAAATATTAGAAGCACTGAACTGTTGACGTCCTTCAAGCCTGGGTTTTCTTTTGTCTTGCCCCACTGCCGTTCTCCTCCCAGTCAGTGTGAGCCACAAATAATTAAAATAATATGGCTTCACAGGAGGAATGTTTGCAGAAGAAGAGGCAGAGATTTTGTCATTCTAATGAACAGATTGGCTTT
This sequence comes from Cyprinodon variegatus, assembly GCF_000732505.1. Taxonomy (NCBI): domain Eukaryota; kingdom Metazoa; phylum Chordata; class Actinopteri; order Cyprinodontiformes; family Cyprinodontidae; genus Cyprinodon; species Cyprinodon variegatus. The sequence goes on from NW_015150755.1 coordinate 400,247, forward strand.
TAAAGATTTTAACCACAATAAAAAGGATGCATGTAAGTTTTTCTCATAAGCTGCATCATATTTGCTGTAAAGTGGATGCACTGGCATTTCTTGATTATCCCTGAATATGTTGAAATTTGATCGTTTTTCAAATTCATCCCTCCATTTTCTACCACTTATCTTTCAGGGTGACAGAGCGCTCGTGCCTATCTCCAGCAGCCTTTGGGAAAATGGTAGGGTACACTCTAGACATGTCACTGGCGCATTGCAGGGCAACACAGAAACAGAAACCTAATGGGAATTTAAGGATGTCAATCACTTTAACAGTGGTGTCTTTGGAGTATCCAGAGAGAGCCCAAACGTGCATGGGGAAAAACATACAAACTGCAGAAAGACCCTAGCTGGGAACTGAACCCAGGGTCTACTTGCAGACAGGCAACAGGGCTACAAACTGCACCACCATGCAGCTCTAAATATTCAAATCCTTCTTGTAAAAAACAAAGAAACATAAAATCAGCATAAATCATGACATAAACCTGAATATACTAAGGTTTTATTATGATATGTTTTAGCTAAAAGCTTTTTACTGCCTTCCTATGAGGTTTTAGGAGCTAAGATCAATGAATTTAACAAAGATTTTATTGATACCGTAAGATAAACACTTAACATAGCATATGTTATAGTATATATAACATTTAGCCCTAAATTTATATGGATTTTGGCATCTTTATAAATTGTGGTATATTCAAGCAGGGACCACTTTATAAAGGACAAATACATGTTCTTGGAAAAATTGTGCTTATCAAAGAAAAACTGATGACACTCGCAGTTCAAGGTGAGTTGAATACATATTAGTAATTATCGTGAGTTGGAGTCTCTTGAGCCCTCTTAGCTTTAACACTTCTAACTCTATCTATGCTTTTCTCTACCTTTTGCTTCTATATTGAAAAAAATGAAAAAGAAAAAAAACGCATCATATGGCTGCTTGTTTGAGCTCTTTCCTGGCTTAGCATTTGCTTTAAAGTATTGTGCCAATATAAAAAAAACAGCCCTTTAAAAATGCACTGTAACTGCAAGGAGTCAAATGTTACCATCTTTGTGGTGGCCTTGAAGAAAAGTTGTCATGGTTTTGTAAAGGTTTCAAAGTTTTTTTTGCATATTGCACCTTTTTCTTTGCTAAATTCCAGTCCAGTCCCTCCATCTGATCAGAACGGCTCATCCGACAGAAATTAGTTGCCAAGTTGCCAAGTTTACAGCCAACAAGAACTCAGACAAAAACATGTTGCTGTCTAAAATACTGTAACTATCTTAACTGAAAATACTGTAACTATCATAACTTAATCCTTTTGCTAATCCTTTTGATAATCAATATAGGATAAAGAGATCCTAAAATCAATAAAAAAAAAAAAATACGGTATTAAAAATTATATATTATTATGTGTTATAAAATCCAATTTTTCCATTTTGGAAAAAGCAGCAAGAATAAGAGAAAAACAAACACATTTTAAGTGTGCATTTTAACACAAGCCAAATGCCCAAACTATTAAACGTTGCTCCCAATCCAATGTTTTTTTTCTGATGAGATATGTGTCAGTTGGGAGATTAGGATTAAAAGCATAAGCAGCCAGTTATAGGGGTGGTCCCTGTGATCCTCACCACTAAATACCCTCCATTGTGTTACGGTGCAGCTGAGAAACATCTGCAGAGGGCCCATAAAAGTGGCATGCCATATTGCAACGATGCCGCTGCCTGCTGTGGAGTGATATCGCTCACTCTGCCTCTCCCATTTCAGTCCTCTCCCAGGTCCATCTCATGGAGGAGAAAGGAGTCTATTATCACAGTGAAAGAGGATCCCCCCCTTTAACCCTCCCCACACCAGCGCAGCCAACTCTTTCCGCCAACAAATGAGGGGGCAGTGATCAGGAAGACGGCGCATGAGTACGAGATAATATATGTGTGGAGAGTGGGAGGGCACCGCTGGGGAATGTGCACCTGCAATTTTTCTGATTTGACACAGTTGGGTCTTTTGTTGGGTCCTGGCTGCAGGGAGTTGCCCCGGAGAAGTTATGACCCCTGCCTTCCTCCTAAACCTTCCAAAAAAATACATTCCTATAGATAATATGAAATCTATCATCTAAAGACAGCAGAAAATGTAAAAACTTCTTTTTTTATTTAATAACACTCAGTGTCCCATTGTACAAAGATTAAGGTTAAGTGATCTATAGATATAGTTTAAATGTGTCCAAAATTAAAGCTGGGTTAAAAAAATATAAAAAATTGCTGGATTATTTAGTCAATCATGGCATTCGCTTTTCTTGTATTTCCTGCAGTCAAATCAATAATAGTTTTAAGATTACAAAGCACTTCTTCTTCTCGTTCACTTTCAACCCTCTTTATATCCATTTTTTAGGGCTGTGAAATATTTCCAAGAAGCCCATTTGGTTTTATTATAACATGGAAAGCGAGTAGAGATTTTGCTAAACAGAAACTTCAGTCAGCTAATTGTTAGTCTGCAACAAGTTGGAGAAGATGCAACACTGCATGATCTATACAGCCAGTAGAAAAGTCAATTGGAAAAGTTTATTGGACAATTTTGGTAAGGAAACAGAAACTTTTTCAAGTGGAGATTGAGCAACTTATAAGTTTTTATAGCAACAAGTGAACGTATCAGACAAAAAGACTATAATCCAAAAAAGAAATTATTAAACTGAACAAACTTCGGACAAGAAAATGATACAAGGAAAGCCAGCCGTTGAGCAGCTTTCTGACTCTTACTTCATGAGCTCAGCATTTACATGATTTCATAGAGCAGATAAAGCTGGAACATGTGCCTTCTTTGAATTAACCAGAGGTACATTGAAGAGGGTCAGGGGGTAAGTCAAGGCATATGTTTGGTGAGGGTATCTGTGATCCGTGACCTAAAGTGATGACTACCTTCCCTGTTAATAGCTGTGGTGTGAGACTCGGGCCAAGCTCTACACCCTGATGCTGAATATCCGCAGAGGATAGGAAGGAGATTTGTGTTTCCTTGCTTGTGGGAGGGTTTGAGAACAGGACGATAAATGAAGGGAGTGCAGGAGTGTATGGTTACATGTGTTGTTTGTGTGTTACAAAAAAAACCACAACACAACAGAGTATCTGGCATGAAGAAGTGGAATCTTTCTGGGCCTTGGCATTTTTCCAGCTAGTAGAGGCCAATACCGAACATCTACCATTACTCTCAGGCTATCCATTTCTCCCTCTCTGCTTCCTTTTATTTTAATGAGAGCACAATTAATAAGGAAATGGACCAGCTTCCCAAAGGAGGCTAGTTCCTCTACAATGGATGCCTTCTCTTGTCAATGGCTGTATTGAGTTCCTCTAGCAGGCCACTGGGCCATGCGGAGGCCATCTCTGGTATCGCCCCTCCCACCTTCCTTTCCCTCCTGAGTTTGATCCCCCGCTTCACTTCTCTACTCAAGGTCTTGAGCTGACTGCCAGTGTATCATTTCAACTCTGCTTCTTCTCTTCCATTTGCCTTTGCCTCAATTCTCATAACTTTCCAACTCCTAATATTGATTTTCTCAAGCAGAAACACCAGTTATAGTACATGCCTGGCTTATTCAGCGATAGCACTGAGGGGAGACAGAACAAGGTCCCACACCACCCTGTCCGTAATTGGCCTGCTTCATCTGAGGCAAAACTTGAGTTCCAGAAAAAAAAAAAAAAATCCAATCTCTGTTTGCGCATTAAAAATTCAACATGATTGCTTTGGTGCTGCATAAGGAAAGAAAAAGATCAAAAGGAACAGAAGCTAATTAATCCTTTACACAGTTGTGTTTTTCAATTACATCCTTTGTTAAAGATATAAAGGTGCTGTTACTTCATGCCATCCTCTGATGAACAAAGGAGGACACCTGTGCTTTTTGTTTCTGTCCGAAAGCTGATCCCAATTGCCCTGAGGAGGCCAAACAACAAAACTAAAATGCCCCATGACCTGAAAAACACAAGATAAGCATCAATATTTCCTGAAAATAACAAAAAAGGACCTAGAAGAACTACATTTAATTGAGGATAATGTGTTGACTCACAGTCATGATTGGAATATAGGAGTGTGATTTCACAATAACGACAGACTGCTTGGATTCAAATATTTGATAGAGCATTAGATACAACATGCAATTCCTTTTATTTGCAAATGTCAAATATATGTGTGACCTTTTCAGTTGAGTTTCATTAAAATTTAGGCCAAAATTTAGTAAAAATATTTACTGACATATGAAAGTGCAATTGTGGATTGGAAAAATACTGAACATGGTTCTTTTGAAGGTATGCCAGAAAAGAAACTCCTCTCTCTAACGCTGACATTGCAGCATGACTTGGGTTTTCACAGTTTCATCCGACTGAACCACAAGAACAAGATTTAGTTCTTTTTAAAGTACAAATAAGAAATGCTGGCCATAATGCACTGTGCCATACTTGTAGAAAATTATCTACAACATAGTTCTAGCACCTTATTAAAAGTAGAGGGGTCAGGATTTGTCCTTGCTTGGCAACCAGAGAATCTGGCCAACAGATGCAGTTGCTGAATCAACCGTTAAATTCCTTTTGTTCTAAAGCGCTCTAGGGTAAAATTGGAGGCAATTTGAGAAATGGTCACCAACAAAACTATAACATCATCACTGAAAAATGACAGAATCAAGGTGTGTCAGGACCTTAAAAAAATAATTAACTGAAGCATTTTTCTAAAATACAATTGAGCAAAAAAATAGTTCTTTGAGTGTTAACATCGAAGATTCTTTGAGCTAAAATGAACTGAGTTTCCCCCTTTATTTAAAGTGCAGTATTGTATGTTTTGTTGGGAGGTTTTGTAAATGTGTCAACAGAAAGCACTAGTGTATCCGAGCTCTGCAAAATGGGGAGGGGCAGTGATTTTTTTTTTTCTTCTGTTGTCTTTAAGCATCTGGAATAAGTTGGAAGTTGAATCTCGCAGGAGCTCAGTGAGCATGTCTCCAACCACACTACCAATGCTGCAAGCAGCAAAAGTTGATTAAGAATCCCTTTATGTGAGAAAGAACCAGCTTGAGTTTTAAAGATAGGCATTTTGTTTTAAAAAAAGCAATAATAAAAAAATGCTTCAAGTCAGATTGAAACTAGGTGGTCAGTTAGTATGTGCATTGATTGTTAAAGCCTAGCTGGAGGTAGCTTTGAGCGACATCTCTCAATGTTTAATTTCTTACGTGATTAGCTCTTTCAATAGTCTACAGTTGTCCCAGCCCTACTTTAACTTAGAAAAAACCCTACATTGTTCTTTAAGTTATTTTTACGTAGTTGCAGGTAGAGTACACTCTTATTCTATTACACTAACTACTTTTTAGGAATTAATTAATCTTTTATAAGATATTATTCTATTAGGAATGAATGAGTAAATTAAATATATCTCAGTTAGATGATTTAAGAAACAATAAAGATCGAAACTCCATTTTAATATTGTATATCCAATTCCTGACTTAAATATATATTTTTGTTACCTAACAATGGCAGCGCCTTTTATTGCAGCAAGGCCTCGGACACCGTGTCCCCCGGATGTGCTGTACCCAATCTGAAATTTCGCCCTACTTGAGTGCCACTCCAGGCTGGGAGACAAAAAAAGAAATACTGAATCTTGAAGATAGACCCAGATGAGTTTTTCCTAGATCGGCAAAGGCATTGGGATAAAAAGTCTAGGAGGACATCTTGCTCAGTCTAAGGAATGCTGGAGCCTTGCTAGAGCAGAAGGACAAGTTAGAACCTCCAGATAATTCTGGGTAATTAAAAACCTCTAAGGGAGTCACCTATGGAAGGGACTTCTTATTTCCCATGAGAATCCAAAACCACCTCAATCGAGACATTGGTTGGCAGCATCTCTAAGCAGGTATGCTTAGTCCTGGAGTCTTGATTTTACAGCAAAAGAAGGTGCTTGTTGGACATAATGATTCCTGGTATTTTAATTTCCCATAGATTATTTATTGAGAATGCAATAGTCAACATTAAAGTGGCAACTTTCACAAGGCAGTGAAATGAATTCTCTTTTTTTTATATTGTAGTATCTAAAATACTCTAGGTAATGTATTAAAAGCACTTAGACAATAGGAGAATAAAGAACATAAGAAAACTCTAAACTGAAGCTGATTAGAAACGTACCCTAGTGGCTTTGAACTGTGGTGTATCTATAATCTCTTTTTTTTCCCATGATCCAGGATGTTGAGATAAACTGTTACGAACGGAAACAATTCACATTAGATACAGATCTATATATGGATAAAAGAGAAATTCCAAAATATAAAACTATCTACAGATTAAATTATGTTATTAGTAACACATGTTTTGATAGGAATAGATTCTAATCAGAATAATTAGTCAAATGTATACGGCATTGCCCTGAGGCGTATTTAAATGATAGCTTGTTTTAGAAGGGTTTCATTATGTGGGTGGTTGGGGCAGCCTCACCATGCTTCACTGTGCGTAGGAGAGGGGGGGGCGCTGATTCTTCCATGTCGACACATTTACACACAAAGCCTTGTAGTGTCTAATATCCCAACGTGTTATGATTTGCCTGTGCAGTCGCTGCAACAACTCTGTCATTAAAATGTAAATGTACCATAGATGGAAACATATGCTTTTACAGGTAAGGATTAGGTTTTCGCAATGTGGCTTTTGAAGGAGAGAGAAAAACAAAAATCACAATTTTTGCAATGCACAGGTAACTGTATTGTCTCTCTCTGCATGGTTTCTGTTTGCCCTTCGTGCTCCTTGCAGTCCGCCCACACCCTAAATTAACGGCCGACCCCTGCTGATAGGCCATGTGGGAAACCCTGTGATCCTGTACGCCCTACATTTTTCTTTTCAGCTTCTGTGAGGCAGCTCATCTGCAGAGTCACTTTGCATTTCTTTCTCAAGCCTTCGGTACACAACAGTCACACACATCCAGTGCACACGTACACTCTCGCATAATGCAGCCTAATGTAAACTAACATCCACTGCCACTTGACCTTGCTGTCGATATCTGTCCTCATTAAACATCGTTTGGGCAGCTGCGGGTCCACTTTAAATGGCATCATTCAGCGCTTACCAAATTATACCTTTTGCATCTACCGTTGGCTCAACTCATTTATTTGGAAGATATACACAGGTGGCAGCGGGGGCACCTATAAAACACGCAGGGGTATTTAACCCCACCTTCACCAACCTTAATCTCACTGCCATTCATTCCTCTTGATTTGCGTGTTCTGACAGCCATTTGGCATTGTGGAGCGGTCACGATTGATGCCGTGGGCAGCAAAAGGCCATTGTTTTATTCCCCATATCAAGCAGGTATTGATTTTTTACTCATTACAGAGGGACATAAAAAGAGGAACGGATCTTCAAGCCAAATGTCACAGAGAATATATGACGGAAGTGGAAGACAGCCTAAAAAAATATTTAAATAACAAATGGACATGCTGCCAAGTTTTTTTTTTCTTTAATAAGAGAAGAAAATTTTTCTGTTTTTTTGTTTTTTTTTTTTTTTGTTTGTTAATTTTTTTGACAGCTGTAAAGAGAAGCCCCAGGGTTTAGTTAGAAAATAAGATATTTTTACAACATACCTGCAAAACAAGTAGGTTTTTTTATTTATAAAGCATAGAAAATGGAAGAAATAAACTGAAGTTACTTTGAAAATATCTTAAAAATAGATTTTTTTAAAGAAGGACCATGATTATAAACCTGTGTCTAAAATTTGTTGGGAAATATTGTTGGCTTGCATTATCTTGGCTTTAAACAGACGCAAAAAAACTACTTTTGAAAGTTGTATTACTTTTTTTTTCTTAGGTCCCACTGCAGTTTAACAGTTTCTTTAAAAAGAAGTTAAAATGGAAAAAAAATGTTGTCCTTGTAACATAATGCCCTCACCTTTGCTGTAGCTTATCTGAAAAATGATTATATATATGTTTATTACAAAATAAGGTGTCATAATTTCTAGTCTGGTAGGATCAAGACTTTTGTGATCTTGCTATTTATTACATGAGTAATTAATTCAACCCATCAAAATAGATTTGGATCTTCACATTTGCTCTTCCCACTCTCTTCGTTAAAGAAGAGAAAGAAAAATTTTTCTTTCTAGTATTTCTAATTCACAGTCTCAAATTTTGGGGATGACAACATCAATTCCTGGTCTAATAAATAAAAACTTCTATTAATGATTTATAGCTGATAGTTCAGAAGTTTGAACAATGTATGCATGCATGGATGTATGAATTGATTGATATATAAATCAATGGAAAACTAGACAGAAGGAAGTCTAGATGTGTTACAGAATCCCAAGATAACTATGTCTATAATGCAATTATTCAGACTGTGTCAGATACATGAAGTAGTTAATGCTATAATTTATTTACTTATTGTATGACATTTATTGTACTGGCAGCTGAACAAAAACAAACTATTAGTTTCTACACCTTCCAGAACTATGAACCTTGTTGAAAAATCTACTCTCCATAAAGCTTACAATTTCTCATTAGGCCTAAATACTAAAAAAAAACAAACAATAAAAACAGGTGTAACCTTAGATTCCTGGTGCAGATCAGGGTGACAAAGCCAGCCCTGTTCCCTGGTCTTCTTTTGTAGCTTTGCCTCCCACTCATGCTACTGATCAAAAAATACAACACCTGCTGTCTTGTTTCTGAAGATCTGACTGCGGAAGATTTATGCTGTTTACTGTTAACCAAAGAGAAAACAGTGCGACTGTAATCATCCCCTCACTTCAGCTCCACAAAACACACACAGGGTTGGAAGTTATTTTCTATATCTGACATCTCTTTCTAATGCATATATAATTTAGCTTGCCCTGGAGTGCCGTATCTAGCCGTTGCAAACGAATGAATGGCATCCACCCACTCCAAAGCCCACTTATTTTTCAGAGAGGCATCTCGCAGTCAAAACACTACACGCCTCAGTGGACTCCAGAAAGAACTTTCAGCCACTTATAAATATGAGCTCAAATAAATCATTTGTTTAATTAATTAAGCAAATTAGGCAAATCCAGGGATGCCTTGGCGGATGGATGCAGAGCCCTGTCACAAGAAGATTAATTAAGTTGATCGGGTACAACAGAGAGACGTTGAAGTTAAATGTGCTTGTTTAGTGATGTCCAGCTAAACTTGGCTCAAATGTGCAAACAATTTACAGCTGCTTTAAGGGCAGAGGAGGGCTGTTTAAGGCCTCTAGGTTCTGGGTTAGAACTACTTTTATAAGGGTTTCTTTATATTTTCATGTTCAAAATTCATACTTCTTCGGAATAAAATGTCCAACTTTCTCTGTTCAGCTTAAGCCCATTTGACAAAATATCACAGTAAGTTATTATCATTGTTAGAATTTAAATGTAGAACCTACAAAAACCAGAGACTTAAGAGGGAACCATTCAACCTTCCATCCATTCCACAATGAATAGATGAAATAAAGGTCTGTGGACGGACAGATTAATGTATGCATTCCGCTAGAGAATGGTCATAGCTACTGAGAATATAAATTGTCCCACTCCATTTTCTTTTTTTTTTAATCTAAAACAAAAAAAGAAAACAATCAAAAGATATTCAGTACTTTCCTAAAAAAAGAAAATAAATATCCAGTATGCATATGGAACCATGTGTAAGCAAACTGCGAATCACCTGACACTGCTCTGTGATCTGCAACAGTGCACTGATGCTCACATGCACAGAGGCAGATGTGTCAGGCAAACATCTGCCTCGTTCTTTTTATCCATCCCTCATTTCATATCAATCCTCCCTCCCCTGAGCCGTATGCTATCTGCTTTCAGGCTTGATGTATGGACCCGTATCTGACCGTGAAAAATGCACGTCAGATTTTCACGCTCTCGTTTCTTACGCCGTTTCTCAGGCCGTCATTTATTACAGCGGCTGCATCTCCCGGCTCCGTGGGGCGGTATTAAGCGAAATGAATATAAAATCCTTCCCGAGCATTTTGCATGCAAAGAAACACATGATTAATGTGCTGCTCAGGCGTGGTCACACTCTTCGAGGCGATGCCTTTTCCGCTGTTCTTCAGTGAAACCAAAACAATGGCGACGGTGCGTTTTACTTATTTTATGACTCAGTGATAACTTCTGTGATGGAACTTTTTATTAATCTTCCAAGACTTTCCATACAAGCTTCCAAACAATGATTGCAAGGATGGAGATAGGGAGGAAACAAACACCAACAAGTCCTCTGGATTATTACACCATTATGGACTTGGCTGCTGCAACACATACTGAGAAAAGGTTGCATTTGTTGGTTTGATCTGTGACCTTTAACTTTAAGGTACATGAATATGTGTGTGTACATGTTGGAATTATACACATATGTAATAAACACAGCTTGTTTCTTTCTGACAGCAGACATACTGTACACAAAAAAAAAGACTGTAGTGATAACAAAAAGGGGCCGCTATCCCCCCTAGACTGCACATCTCCACCAGCTCTTACACACAGAATGACAGGAGAATATTCCCCCTAAAGCTTTCCCAGATGCAGTACTCTTCACTGAGAACGTCTGTCCCTGTCTGCTAAAAATTAATGGGAGGTTGACTGTTGAGTTGTTTTTCCTTACCAAAGATTTAAATTATTTACAGTATGTCCTCCAATTTTTTGTGAGCAAAATGCTTGGATCGCGTTTCTTGGGAAGCATTACTTGCCTCCATGGACATGAAGAAAACTTAAGCAAAAATCTGATGTCCACATTTTTTGTTTGTATAAATTTAGTACAAATATAGTGACTGATGGTTGGATATCTTTGTGCATTTATAACCGATAACGTGTGTTTTTAAACTGGAGGTTAACTTGGTAAGCCAGATTGATAATGTTTAACACTCAGGTTTACTGGAAGTCTACACACTGTTAATCTTATACTGCTTTGATGGAAGCTGTTCGAGGAAAGGAGAAACGTTCAGCAAAACCTTCCGAGCTGATTGGATGAACTGACACCTAGGGCCCGCCTACCAGAATTTGGTTTCAGCCAATCACAGTAACAAATAAAATAGCGGCAGGCACCCTTAGAATCCACAACTTACGCAGAGGCCGCTGTTCCTCTTTTAAAGATAAAATTGTTGATTCTGACAAAACTAATTTGAAAGCACCAGTAACACATACATACTCCTTCACAGTTAAGTTTATTTTGGTTCAGCCGTGGGCTCTGCCTCTAAAGTTTTTGTCACCGCTATATATGTTCCACCATAGACCATAATACTCAAACGTTATTGGTCAACCTGTTCTGGGTCGGCTTCCAATAGTTTAGACAGGAGCAGAACAAGATGGGTGGTTTTTTTTTTGTGAATGCAAAAATACTGAGAGCTAAAGAGGCATTACACAGTATTCAAATGATACTGCCACCTGTTGTCAAAACACAAAACTGCAGCTCTCTTTCTCTTTTGTTTGTTCTCGTAGCTCACACTCATACGTAACAAGGGTTTTTATTTTACTTTTTCACATGAGATGGTGTCGCATTGTTGTCTGAGCTAAGCTGGAAACCGGTCTCTTTTGAGTGTCAACAAGATGCATCTTGAATATCACCCTTGTTTGCTACGTTGGACTAATTTAACATAGACATACTTGATGTCACATCTGCGGGAACAACACAGGAACTACAAACCCAAAGTACATTTAGGGAAAATAGGCTATAGGGTTATAGATACATTGATACCAAACTACTATGATGTTAGTCTATTTTTGAAATGATGTTTTAGTCATAAAAGATAAAATAAAATGGCTAGTTTAAAGATATTTTCAGTGGAAGCATACAAATGTCTTTTTAAATTTGCTGATGAAGATTCTCAGTCATCCAGGTCATTATCATTCCGTAAAAGTTTAAGAAACAATCAATCAATCAACCAAGTCCAATGGATTGTTTCTTAAACTTTTACGGAATGTCTTTTTAAATAAAAAAAAATGTTGATTTTTTTTTTTTTTCTGTTTATAGCAAGTCTCATAGGCTTGTTTTCTGTTTTTGTAGTGATTTTAACCTACTAACTCTACTTACTAAGTTCAACTTGGTGTAACCCGGGTATAAATCCCAGTCATTTCCTGTTACATGTTTAGATAATAGAAAAAGATCCCAGTGATCAAATTTGTGTAATTTTTTACTTCCATCCCCTCATTACTACACAGCCAATTGCTGTTGAGTATCAGGGTCACGTGTACCACCGCCTATCAGCTAGGTATATTAGTTGGAGAGGGGAAGTATGAAAGATTAGGGCATGTTGGGAGAAGCAGAGCTGCAGGAGCTAACTACTTAGTCGAGGCCAGGTGTTGATGGCGAGCTGAAGGTTCAGGCCTACAGCCCAAGAAAGATTGCACTTTTGAGTGCACACAGACTCTGGAATTCCTGCCAGGCTGGTAGGAGGCTCCTCTCAGCCAGCGAACAATTTTGTTTCCACTCTGCTCTGACTTTTGTCAGTCCATGACCTGCACTGCACCAAGCACTTTAAAAGGAACTTGCTTGGGACCTTTAATAAACCCCAGCTTGGGGTGAATGAACTGAAGGGAAGTGGTTTCATTAATTGTGGAATTGATTAATTTTGGGGTTTTTTTTCTCTTTATTGTTTTGTCTTTTTTTCTCTTTTGCGCATTTTATATGGCCATTTGGATGTTTCACTGATGTTGTAAATATGTATATAATTTTTCTCACTATAAATACAAGGCACTCGCAACTGCAAACTTCTAGTCTCTGTCTGCTGTTTCATGAGTCGTATCTATCTTCTGAGAACTAGCCTATTGACCTTATTGGTTATGATCCATTTGCACTGATTCAAAATATAATATACTGTCGTTTTTTTTTTTAGATATGCTACATTGGATTTGCGTAACTGCACTATATACTAGAGCACTTGGTTGAAAGACGGAAATTATCCAACAAGATTCTTCCATCAAAGCATTTTAAGTGGCAAACCATTTAAGTTTCTACTGACCGTTACTAACTTTTGTTTTTCTTTTCCTGCCCCAACAAAGCAATATTATTTGTCATAGAAATTTTACACCCTATAGACTCAGGGTTTTGGGTAAAAACAAATTTCCTTATCCTTTCTTGTTTTGGATACACTTTATTTATATAATTTGCATTTAATCCTGTATATTGTAAGCACTGTTCCTGTTCTTTCTGCGATACCTGGTTAATTAATTCTACAATGAATTTTATTTCATTTTTTTTTTTTTTTTTTGGTTGTTTGTTTTAAACGTTTTTGTACGGTCATTGATAGTAATTGATAGTATTAAAATAAATGTTTTATTTCTAGCTCTGTACAGGTTATGTTATTCTTGAAAGGATTTAGGAACAGAATTCAAAAACTGAGCTTGAAAGAGTAACTAATGCAGCGGCATAATGTGCATTGCACAGCATTTAGAATGCAGCTGTAAACATCTCTGATGAAAGAGAAAACAATACAATGATTTTATTTCAGGACTGATTTATATTTTTCATGAGTCTTGAAGATCAGTGTGGTTTTCAAACATAAATTTGAAAGAATAGAATATACTTTATTTAAGTTGTCACAGGTATAACAGAATAAAAAATATATGTTGGAGGTGCAATGAAAAAAAAATAGAGGTAGGTTTTTAAAAATGACAAAATAAAACCGCATTCATGGGGATTGGCCAATTCCTGGTATTTTTTTCCACAACTCCTCTATCAGGAGATGATGGACAGAAACCTTTGCACAGTAAGTCCTCTAAAAGTATGTACTTATTTAGAATTTCTAAACACAGTGGTCAAAGCATTTCCAAACATTGTAAGGTCTCCTTAACCTTGACCGCAAATCTGATGGGAGCAGCTCTTTACTCTGCAAAAAAAAGATTTTGCTGCTACAGAAAGCAGATTTTTTTATTCAACAGTGGAAACAACACTATCTTGTACTAGTGATTTATGCCCTCACAAATAGCCTTTTAACATTATCTGGGTATAAAGTTTTGTTCTTCCGTTTTTGTTATAGTTTCAAAACTACTTCATGTTTCTAGAATACTGACCTTGCAGTCTCAATTTGTATAAAAAGGATGTCCAAAAAAGTGCCATAGAGATTTACTTTTGATGCCCAAGTAGAGCTGTCTGTTCACTACCTGTTGATGTGCAGTGTGGCTGCATTGAGAGGAAGAAAGCTACTACATGTTATCCTCTCTTTGAAGAAAGACATATATTTGGAAGCAATTTGTAGTACAAATATTTGGGCATTGCCAAACATTCATGGAAGCTAAAAGAGTCATCCATCACTTGTAGTGAGGTAACACTGTTATGGCATGCCTGCTAAAGGTATACTGGAGGATTTTCAGGAATTTTTGAAAAAAACGTCCTCTCCACCCCCAACCTTAAACAGAGGGGGTGGACTCAGGTTTCAGCCTCAGTTTTTGGTCCACTCCATAAAACCAAAAACTCAATTCTAATTCTCACATTCTGAATAGAAAAAAGGGTCCTGGATGGGAAGCGAAACGTCTTCAAACTTGGAAACAAAGTCAAGTGGATTGTTTTTTTTTTTTTTTACTTTTTTTGGAATGACTATGACCTGGATGATTGAGAAGCTTCACCAGAAAAAGTAGCCAATCAATGGTGGGTGCCACCCTGAAAGTGACAAAAGTTAGCACAAGCAAGCAGAAGCAGGTCAATACACAAAAAAGAGAAAAGTAAGCAACGAGTCTGCAGAGAAGGATTATGCACTCCTGCATGTGATATAATGGGGTCTTATGGTCCTGAATCTTCAGCCATAAAATATTTCAAATGTAAAACAATAACCAACTCAAAATGAATTTCTAAAGCTTGGTTAATTAGATTTAAATGTATTATAACCAGTTCATTGCTTATTCTTAACCTTTGTTCATTCTTAGGTGGAGCCTTACCTATATTCACAAGATAAGTTCTGTCAGGCAAACAGTCTGATAGCATGTAGGAGTGTTGGTGCTATGTCTTTTAATGAAAGTTTTACATCTCTGTTCGTCTTTTTTTAAATTCAGTAACCTAATAGGTTCATGTTGTGCATATCTTCTAAACATGTTAAATAATGTGTAATACAGCTAGTGTGTAAAATTGTTAAATTGTAATGATGTACATTCTTTTTTTAAATCAGCATATTCTATATATATTACTTAGCCCATCATGTTGTGGAAAGAAATAGTCAATCATATTAATCAAAATTATTCTGTTAATAAACTTGTAACTGTACTGTGGAGAGTAGTTTAGTTGTGTCTGTGTTAAATAAAGTTGCTCATATGAGCATTTCTTGCGAGTCTGAATACATAAAAAACACATTGCTACACATCCCACCCAGACAATGCACCCTTTGTCCCACTTCTATCAGGAAAACAATGCATGGGCATTACATTAAAAATTAATAGAGTCAGAAGCAGTTTTTTATTTCCTAAAGCTGTGAAGGCAATCATTCCTCCTGCAAACAGACAATAAATACGCCCACAGAAAATCATCCAGCAGCCCATTTCACAGATAATTTTAGCGGTAGTTGCACTTTAGATAAATACTATATGCAAGATTTTGTATACATTTTTTTTTCTTGTTTCTATGTGAACCGATTCTTCCTTTGAGCTGATGTCTAAGAAATATTTTACTATGGTGACATAATGACAAAAAAAATCTAAATTCTTGATATGAAAGCAAATCTCTAATATTTGTAAACCTGAGAGATCTTTACAAATCTTCAATATTGAACTACTAAGTCATGTTTTCAACAAACGTGTAGATCAACCTATTTTATAAAGAAAATTTTTGCTTCAGTTTATCAAAATCTTCCTCCAATTTCTCATTTATGGTGCGTCAGAGTTCCTGCTTTCAGTGGCAACCGGGATTTTACAGATATTACCACTGTGACAGAAGGCATATGCAGCTGTTAATCAGAAGCTAATCTGCAAAAAAAAAAAATGTTGGGAGTCAGGGTTAAATGAGGAAGCTGCTTAGCCTTGATTTTTTTTTTTTTTTTCTAAATCCCCAGTGTTTCTCCATAGCTCCCATCATCAACAGATCTCACTTGATTACAGCACTGCTTTGGTTTTCGCAGTAATTTCTTCCCACAAATCAGTTCTCATTTTATGTGTGTCTACGTACCTTATCCACCCAACTGGTATTAAAATCTAACAAAATCTAATCTTACTCTGCATTAATATTTTACAAGTTGCATGACAAAGTGCTGACTTGACCTCTTTTTTATTTGGCAGTAAAGAAAAACAAGGTATTCCAGAGAGTCTTACTGTCATTATCAGTGGATAGTGAACCCAGTAGTCAACACCTTTAAGAGGTAAAATAATAAAATTAGTGCGATATTTCCCAATAACTCTTTTGGTTGTTGTGAATCACCACTTTTACAGGTGATTGCCCAACGCCTCACCCCAATAGTCCTTACATCTATCTACATAGTGACCTCATAAGCATCTCAAAACCCTTTGACTCATTTAGTTCTTAAAATCCATGATGTTTTGTGCTAGGGCTGCACCTGATGACTGTTTTGCAAATTGATTAATCTGTTGATTATTTTTTCGATTAATAATCAGATAGCAAAATGTTCGTTAAAGAGGATTTTTATGAAATTAAACCATGTGAAACAAAAACTTTTCCACTTGTGGAGTTCTGGATAGAGCATATTGAAAGATTAAAAAGCTTTTTTAGGTATAATTGCTGCTAAAGGGTTGGTTGATCTGTCACCTAAAGGCATATAGTCAGGGTTCCTGTGTGTGTGTATGATTGATGCATCTCTCCAAGAGAGGATCTCTGTAGAGAACCTGGGTAGTGTACTTAGGTGGAGCTCATCAGTCTCAACAGAGTGCTGGGCTTAAAAAGAGCAGCAGAACCTTTACGGTGCTGGTTTCCTGATGTTGTTTTGTTGGTTCCTTTTCTATTCCTGGCCTCTTATGTGTTTTCAACCTGACGTTTTTAGATTTTTTTGTTATGGATTTTTGCCTCAGTCTTCTGTGGAGACTTATTAAATCTGCAAACCCATCCCTGCCACCTAATCTCTGCATTTGGGCCCCTAAAAAACCTTCAACCCAAGCTGACACATATATTACAGACTCTTATCACAATTAATCTAATTTATTGTTTCAGCCCTTTTTGTTTCCTAATACTGTTTAGCAAACGTAATTCACATGACCATAACTGGATTCATACTGTTACTCAACTTCACATGTGGAAACTGAATTTATTAATCAGATGAGTTAGAATGAATTTATGTAGGCGCACCGGCTTAGAAGGTTTGAAGAAAATAGAACTCATAACTTTTCTGATTTTTATTTATAAAATGTTTCAAAACTGTGCTTTATTTTTCCTCCATTTTACAACTGTCCCAATAATATAAATAAAATAAAAGTTAAATTCAAAAAGCCCCTTAATTAATGCATGAGTTTTTCTCTCTTACTCTGAATCTCTTTTAAATATCTGCTCTGTAAATGTAAACCAGTCAAAACCTCGTTGTGAATGTAAAAAGGATAAAAAAAATTCAAAAGTAAGCCAAAAAAAAAAAAAAATCTGGAAATTGAAGAAATTACAAAAAAATGTGAAAAATTTAGGAAGTTAAGAAACGGCTAATTAGCCACAGATGGTCGTAAAAACAATACAAAGGCAAAATCTATTAATGCAGATGACTGACAGAATTTGGCACTTCCATAGTGGAAATATTATTCTGATATGACTTCAAACCTTCAAAAAACAAAGCAAGGCTAGTTTTTATGCTCCCAGACGCTCACAGAGACAAATACTGGATTAAAGAAGGCAGACTCACCCAGTGCGGCTGGTGCGAAAAGGCTGGCGAGGACTAGCAGGCGTGCGGTCCACATGGCCTCCTTCTCTCACCACCCGCTAGTCAGAGTCCCAGATGAGTTCAGTGCTAAGTCTTTCCTTGGCAAGTGCCTCAATTGGTTGCTTCCTCTATGGCACGGTTCCCTCCACTGCGCCTCTCCTCCCACAAGGCCAAAATATCTTTTTTATCTGATCCCAGATGTTTTTCTCCAAAATCTGTCAAAACAAAGATATACAGAAAGTTATTCAGGGCACACTTTGCAAGCGTTGTACTGTAAAGTAACAATGGGACTATTGTCTTTTCCAGTAAGAATGAAAGAAAAAAAATAACAGCAGATGGATGCACCCTGGCTTTTTATCATCCACTCCTTATGTCATTGTGGGTTTCAAGTTGTAATCAAGAGACGCATCGCAAGTTGCTCAATCTCCAGTCAAGCAAGCTCACGCCGGGTGTGATCAACTAAAGGCTGAGACAGTGTGAACCGCAAGATATATTTTTAGGTAATCTGTTGTTGCTTGCTCATCGAAGTGTTAACTCCCCCACCTTACTGACAAATCACTCCCACAGAGAAACAAAGATGGGAATGGGAAGAAGAGGACAACATGATAGCCGAAATCACATGCATGTCTATGCTTGTGCATTCCCAGTGTGTATTCTTGCAAGGACTGATGGTAACTGGCATAAAAGATGTAGAGATGTTTTCTCGTTCCTCTGGGCATCAGCCCATAACTGCACAGTCTTGAGTGTTTGAACCTGTGAGTGATTTTGGTACAACTGTTCTCTTGTGGCTTCACTTCTACATTCAAAGGAACACAACAGTTGATCATATTTACAGCTAATTTGACCAGGTGGGAGGGCTGATTTAGCTTTTTATCAGAAAACAGATCTAGACCCTGCAGGCAAGTACTGGAATGAAATCTTTTTTTTTCCACAAACAGTATAGTGAAAAACATTTATTTTTATGTTTCATCACAAAAAAATGTTTTAGAGCCCTAAACAAATCTTAATCGGACAAAGATAAATTTTAAATTCAGTTCTTAAAATTATGATTTCAATTAATACTACACAGTCAAAACCAGCTAAATAAAGTGAGGATAAATGTGTCTTATAGGCCAAGCATTTCTTCACTTCTTAAATTTATTCAGCTTCTGCTAGGGGTCCTCAAATGGAGGGTGGAGGAGTGCAAGGTCTCTAACATCCACCATTCAGGGAGGTTATCACTGAGGAAGATGATTCCAGGGGTAACTTTTCATGCTGTGATGAACACCAAAAGGGAGTTAGGGAAATGCCTGAATAATAATGCTGGTCCCATTGAATATATACAATACTGAATAAGTATTATTTTAGGGTTGACCCTATTTTGTCAATAACGGCTGTGTGTTATGTTAAGGGAACTTAAAATTTTTATTTTTATAAAAGCTATACACAAACTAATTATATATGAATCAAATTGTCACATTTCCAGTGTTGTCCCATGGAAGTATTTGATATAAATATTTATAAGAATCTGAGATGTGAACTTATGTTTGTGAAATTGTATCTGACTAATTTTTAAATTGTACAGCTCTACCAATAACTACACCTAATAACTACCCTCCAAAAAATGAATGAATTATGTTTTCCCACATAATTCAACATAAAGAACAGTTTTATTTTATATTTTTATATGTTTAATTTTTAGATAGACATTTCTTTCTAAATTAGAAAGAAATATTTTAGAAAGATACAATTTTCAAACTCAAATTTGGTCACATTATATTTAACAGGAGTAAGACAATGACTTCTCACTTTGGCCCTTCAGTTTGTGGTAAAGTTAATTTGGGAAGAGACAGTACCAGCTAATGTGCACATCCATGCATGGAAGTAGAAATAAGCTCATTCCCACAGAACAGTAACAGTTATATTATATTAATTATACCTAACAAAACATATATATGTGTACCTATTGCTGAGTGGCTTGTATCCACTCAGATAATCAATGTGTTCCAACTCTCCACCATCATTCAGTTTTCATTCATCAAAGAAATTACAAGAACTCATGTCAGCAAAACAGTTCACTATTACCTGTGTTAATTTGCATAACAAGCCAAAACTTTACTAAAATGAAATGTCTAACATTGCATTGCGTCCTCAGCAACACAAATTTGTGGTTCAGAATTGCGCTCCTTGGAAGTGTATCTAGAAGGGAGATCTAATCACATAGAACACTACCATTATGCTGTCCTCTCTCCATCAAGCTAATAAAGGTTACTATTAGTTAGTGTGATTTTCAGTTTTTCTAGGGGGGTAATCCTCATGTGTGGAATTAAAAGACTCCTTTTACCCCCGGTGATTCACACTGGTGATTGCTCTTTTTTTACACTCAACTTGCGGCTACACCAATAAACTGCTCACTACGAATGAAATACTCAGTACGCTCCTGCTACTCAACTTAAAATGAGCTGCAAACATTGCACCTAATTTGCATGGTGTTAACTTGCTACCGTGTTAGATTAACACTGCAGAGGAATTGTTCTTTTTTTTTTTTAAATAACACATGAAAATGTGAAACTGCATCTAAGTGTGATGTACATTTTTAGAAGAAATACAGTGTGTAAAGGGTGGATGAGCATCCCGTATTCTGAACACAGTAAAGGAAATCTCCATAAATGTGTTTCCAGATATTAAGGTTAGGTCAGCCTTAAGGAGTCTATCTACACACTTATATTATCCATAATCAGCTATGATCTGCTGCATACATGTAATCTCTGGAAAATGATTCCAGCCAACAAAAGCATTATTGCCAAAGTTAGGAAACCTATACTGCACTTGATATAAAAGACTCAAACTTAAAATAGTATGTCAAAGGACACTGTAGAAGGGATGTGGAATGGCATCCAAAAAATATTGTTTATTTATCCAATAAATAATCAGCTCAATACAGTCATCCTTCCTGGCATATGTTGGCATGTTCCCTGTAAGCGATGGCATCTTATCTCACACTAACAATTCTGAAATGCAAATAAAACAAAAACAAACAAAAAAAACCAACCAAGATAAGACTAATCTGATGCATAGCCAATCACAGCTTGCTGCATAAAGTCTACATTTGGAAGGAAAAAAAAAAAAGCTTGAACAACTTGTCTGAGCTGGCATTTCATATACAGTTGATAAGCAGGGTGTTAGAACAGTAATCGGGAAGAGCGTTTTTGATCAAAGCCATTTTCTTACAAGCAAACACCACTTTCAATATAATGTCTTGACAGCTGCATGAAAGCAAAATTAGATGCCACAGCAAATTAGATCCTGTGACTGCCCTGACAAAGAGGGGGAAAAAAAATCTTATTCCAATAATAATCATATGAAAGCACATTGCCTGACAAGAAGATTAAATGTCAAGTGTAGGATGATTTACAAAACTAGAAAAAACAGATGCAGGATTTTTAGACATATTGCATTTTTTGTTTTTACACGTAATATATATATATATATCTGTTGAAATAAGTACTTGATCCTTTATTAGATTTATAAATATATTTTGGAAAAAAAACAAAGAGTCTCTTATATTAGTGCTACATGTTAAATGCCATGAGACAGAATAACCCAAATCCCTTGCATAACAGAATAAATCAACTTGGATGGCATTCAGGGAAACAACTAGGGCTGGGCAATAAATCAATATAAATATATAGACACCTGATCAATATCAATAAAAATATATTCGATAAAATTTTCAATAATTTAACTTGGCTTAAATACAAAACCACATGGTATCATGGGAAATGTAGGCAGAAGAAAGTATTTAGCCTCTCA
Source organism: Cyprinodon variegatus (assembly GCF_000732505.1). Classification (NCBI taxonomy): domain Eukaryota; kingdom Metazoa; phylum Chordata; class Actinopteri; order Cyprinodontiformes; family Cyprinodontidae; genus Cyprinodon; species Cyprinodon variegatus. Next base: position 421,784 of record NW_015150755.1, read on the forward strand.
ACCTCTAACAGGCAAACTAAGAAAT
>NW_015150755.1:422940-440990 GCF_000732505.1 Cyprinodon variegatus
AATATTTAAAGGCAGAACAAGAAAAGCACTGATAAGAGATGCAACCAAGAGGTTCACTGTGACTCTGGACAAACAGCAGAGATCCACAGCTGTTGAAAGGATAGCTATTGGTTGCACGCAACACAAATGAGGTCTTTATTGCAGAGTGGCAATAAGAAAGTCATTGTTAAAAGAAAAGCATGAAAAGTCCCAACTGCAGTTTGCCAGAAGCCATATTGGGGACACAGCAACCATGTGAAAGAAGGTGATTTGGTTGGACAGTATCAACATTGAACTTTTTAGCAAAAGTACAAAACACTTTAGCATGTGGTAGAAAACTAATGTTGTAGTCGGAACACACCATCACTGTCAAATATGGTGATAGCAGCATCACACTCTGGGGGGGCTTCTCTTAAGCAGGGGCCAGAAATATGGTCAGACTTGAGACTGAGGCAGCGTTTGACTTTCCTGCAGGACATCGACCTTAAACATAAAGCCAAACAAAATATATTCATGTTAGAATAGCCAAGTCAAAGTCCAGACCTAAATCAAATCAAGAATCTAAAGCAAGACTTTAAAGTGCTGTTCACATACACCCTCCATCTAATCTGACAGAGCTTGAACTAGTTTGAAAAAAAGAATGGGCAGTAACATAGAGACACCATTTCAAAAAGGTTAAAAAGCAAGACACACCAGCACGTAAAAGGTTTTTAACTGTAATTTCCGCAAGGGTGATTCCATAAAGTACCGAATCAGGGGGGACTGGATACTTTTGCACAATGCCATTTTCAGATATTAAATTTTAAGCAAAAAGAAATAATTAATTAGTTGTTTTCTTTCAACTTCCCACTTTTTTTTTTTCCTTTGCTCAAAATTCAGATCAAATATATTTATGTTTGTGGTTGTAATGTGATTTAATGTGGACACGTTAAATGGGAATTAATTATTTTACAAGCCACAGTATGTTTGCAACATCCATAGTACTTAGAAAAGACGTGGAGAGACTTCAGTGGCCAGATGAGACCAAAGCTATTTGGCTATTTGGCATCCCCATAGTGAAGCAAAGAAATTAGAAGATATTTTTAACTATCTTTGGGCTATAAAAGATGCCTTTACTGTATTGAGGGCCAATGAACAGGGTCTTGTAAATCACTATTCTGACCTTAGATGAAAGGGTATTTTCTTTGTCCCAAGGCAAAAGGGCAATTCTCTTGCCCTGCAAGTCTGACAGAGCCTAGTCAATCTTTAGACTGCAGCATTATAGAAAATCCCTGAGGTCCCATGGGAGCTGGGACCTCAAACCACTGAGTGACAGTCAAGAGACCTAAAGGGTTTAGAAAATTTCCACAACGAGTGGTAGGCCTTAATTCCTCCAGAGATGTATACAGGCAACTAAAAAAAATTGCCATCCTTTTAAGGAAGAATTTACTCACTTTGTAGCTTTCTTTTTAAAGACATTTCAATTTATATGATTTATCTGTCTGGGTATGAGGGTTGACATTTCTTCCTCAAAAAATCAAAACAATCAAAATATTAAGAATTTTTCTTCTTTAACAATTTCAACAGGTTATTTTGTAATACTCTCCCTCCTATAACATACATTAAGGTAAAAGAGATAAAGGCTTTCTTAATAACCTTAATAGATGCATGTGTGCTAGGAGAAATGTATGTCTGCTACCTCAAAGTACACCTGATGAAGCAGAAACTCCTTTTAAGTTGGGGTTATTCAAGGAATTACCTTGGAAATAAAAAAAATATTAGAGAGAAAGTAGTTAATTAGTGACGCTCTAAAAAAAAATGTCTAATGAAGGGCCAAAAGAATAAATATTTATGAGAAAAGTTTGGACAATTTTCAAAAAAATGGGGGAAAACAACTGGGGAAAAATGAAAAAGACAGCAGTAGTCTTGCATTGCCAACTTGTCTTGTATTCCAGAAGGAGTCTTGTGATACATTATGGTGCTGACGTTTCAAGGGTACTTGCTCTGAGAGGGTATTTAGGATAACTCCCTTAGATAAGCCAGCCAACATTTAGCAGACCTAGCCACAAACTGCAGCGTCTGTTCTCTGCCACATCAAGGAGACTTCTTCATTACTGCCTCAGTGTTTCTTAAGAGCAACTTTTTCCTAATCAGCAGCATTGTTTTTGTTTTTCCAATGTGCCAAAGGGGCCAAGATGAAACATGACAGTTCTAATTAAGTGGCTTTTTATCTAAAAGTGCTGGATAATATAGACACACAGAGCAGTGGTTGATTATGGGGTAATATGTTGTTTTAATGCAATTATAAGAGTGAGAGATAAACAACAACCGTTAGGAAGCTGTATTTGAACGGTCTATAAAGAAATGGCATTAGAAACAAAAACATATGCAGAAAGGTACCAGCTTTAATCATTTCAAACATACATTGATCAATATGGTTTAGTAAGGATGCAACATTGCTTTTTATAATCTGTTCTACGGCAAACAACACCAGCAACCCCTGATGTTAACAATTTACTGAAACTCTTCCAACTGAGTGTGACTCAAATGTGCTATCTTGTGATCAAACCTGCCGTCTCACTGCTCTGACAACGAAAACACACCTAAATAGAAAAAGGAAAAAAAATAAATATCACAAGAGAAACATCAGTGAAGTCTGAACTCCAACAGGACACAAAAATGCTACACATGTATAACATCAGTTAGATCTTTTATCTGACTCAAATAGGCCTGCCTCTCTATTTGCTGTTCCGATGGCAGTCAGTCAAATTCACTGTACGAGTTGTTTTGCATCTTTATTTACATATACTTTGCCTGTTTAAATCACACAATCAATAGTTTTTGCATATGCTTCACTGTCTCTCATTTTAAATGTTGAACTTTATTACGAGAGACTTTTGTGACTCCAAGAGAGCAAACTAACTGGCTTTTTTTAATCAAATAAAGTTTTCATGTATTTATTTGATTTAAAATGACCAATATTATTCCAAAAGGCAATATGTTGATCGATAGTAAATAACAGATATTTCATAAAAGCAATCAATGAGTAACAATGTGAGGTTTTGCAGACATAGTTAAAATACAGTATATAATATTTTTTCCTCACAAATATATATTTTTAATAGTTTAATATGAAGTTTCTCATGACTAAAGATACATCAGTCTAATAACTGGACTAAATAATACTGGCATTGACTAATTGGGCAGATGGGATATTGGATGAATCCACTCAAGTCACTTCCACTTTACATGGAAGGGATATTCATTTATTTTTGCTACTCCAAATACTTAATGAATTATACAAAGTACATTTATATCTTTGTATAATGCATTTGTTACTTGAAGGCTAAAGTATTGTAATTCTTTACTATCAGGAAGTCCACAAACTGTAGTCAAAAGCCTTCAGCTGATCAAAAATTCTGCAGCCAGAGTTCTGAATAAAATTAAAAAGAGAGATCATATCTCTCATATCCTAGCTTCTCTTCATTGGCTTCCTGTTAAATTCAGTATAGAATTTAAAATCCTCCTTCTCACATATAAAGCCTTAAAGGAATAGTACACCCAAAACATGATTAGCCTTCATTTTCTACTCACCCCCATGCTGAACAACACTCTGGAGTACTTTTTTGATATCTCAAATGCATCTGGAGATCTGGGAGGCTTCTTGCTGTCTGCTGACATTCAAATAATGGAGGTCTATGGTGCCCGAGGCAGAAAGGTCCATAAAAGTCCACAAAAAACGTGTCAATATTCCTCCATACTGCTCGTCCAATGTATTCCAAGTGTCCTGAGTGGGTAGCATCCAGAATTTACTCGAAACGAAGTCATTTAGAATGTTTTTAGAGCATAAACAGTAGTGTATAGGATTTCCTAAAAGCGTGCGCCTGCGAGTTCACGAGCCTACGGAAACCTCGGCAGACCAAACCAGATGAAAGTGCGCATTCAGCTCGGCAAAGAACTCATGCTCTTCCTCAACACTGAAGTCCTCAGACATTTTTCTTTCGTTGTTTCTTTCTTTGCACAGGTAAACAGCAAATTTCTTCTTCTACGCTTGCATTATCAAGAGCAGACGCTAAATGCGCACTTTCATCTGGTTTGGTCTGCCGCAGTTTCCGTTGGCTCATGAACTCGCAGGCGCGTGCTTTTAGGAAATCCTATACACTACTGTTTATGCTCTAAAAACATTTTAAATGACTTTGTATTTATATATTATATATTTATATACTATATAAATGTATATATATATATTTATATATATATTTGTGCAATCTCCAACGCTGTGCTCTCTGTGCTTTTTCTCATAGTAGCTTCATCTGGTCTGTTCCTGTTTGGCTGTGGCACTATCCTGGAGAGGAATATGCCACCAACACATTTGTTAATAGATGTTGGAGCTTAGCCTGTTTTTCATTGTAGTCCTGTTTCTCTGGCTGTAACTGGCTTCATCCTCTGACATGGGAGCTGGCTCGGAGCTCGTCTGCCTGGCTTTGTCTTTCCTGGACAGGGCCGCCTGTGGAGCTGGCTGACAGTTGCCTTTTGTATTTCTGCTTCTTTCTGTATTTTTGTTTCTGTCTCCTTAAATCGGCCTTGGCAGATGGCCGCTCACTCTGAGCCTGGTTTTGCTGGAGGTTTCTTCCTATTAAAAGGGGGTTTTCCTCTCCACTGTCACTACAGGCATTGTTGGTGTAAGGATTGCCTTTAGGTCAAGTCAAGTCGATGCAATCAGCTGGTTTTCCTTAGATAGAAAACTCTGGATCAATTTGACTTCATGGTCTGGTTGAATTCTTTCTGAAAAGTGCCTTAAGATAAAATGTGCGTGAGTGAGTGTGAATTGGCACTATATAACAAAACTGCATTTAACCTAATTGTTAATCCTTTATTTTAACTATCTTTATTTCAAGCCTGATGCCATCTCTCACATGGTAAGGTATGCAGCTTCTGTTAACAGTTGTATTGGATCAGTATCGGCTGATCAGATCGGATCAGAGAGAAAACTAAAAGGTGCGTTGCTACTCTTTACCACCTGATCTTCCTTTAAATATGAATCATAAGTCTGCAAATGCTCTGATTCATATTATCACTTGAAGGCATTTCTTTATCTGTCACTTCCTAACCTAAGGAAACTGAAGACAACTTTCATTAATCTAGAGGCAATCAATAAAGCCCTTCTGTAACAAAGTGAAACTCGATCTTTAGTGTTATCTGATGTGAACATATTAAGTATAATGCTTGTTATTATGCTTGCTCAAAGCACTCCTATGTATACTACAGAATGAAAAGGCATGTGCTGCCGGGTTAAGTGCCGTGTCTCTGATATTCAGCTGTTTTATTTCCGGATGCTTATCACAATAGCAGGGAAGAGCTCAATTTTTTTCAAGCAGACAGTGTGTTCATGCAAATGAATTGTCTCTTGTGAAATTAATATTAATTCAAGCACACAGTCTGCATACATGATGATTGAGGAGCACCAGCAAAGAAATCTTCTGAGAAGAGCCAAGACCATTATAACTCAAGCCATCCTTTCTCTCAATTGCTGAGCTCCCAAAGCTTGCTGATGATTGTAAGATTAAGTGGTCAATCATATAAAATTAAACCATTAATTCCATAATTATCACTTCCTAATACATACTGAGCTATGCAGAGAGCTGAAGGTAGATGGAAAGTGCTCTTTTAAAAGAAGCTCTGCTCATCCCAGGAGCTTCACAACAAGAGCAGGAAGCCATTCACTCATGCAATTGTTTTTTTCACAAGGGACCTCAACACAGCTAGCCGGTGACAGGCAGATAATAGCACTAACTTCTGCCTGCACGGTCTCTGAATGGTCCAATATGATAGGCTTGTTGAGTGTGACTGATGGCTAGGGTTAAATAATGGGGCCGTACATGCTCCCCTGGAAACTCACAAAGGCAGTGTGTACCCTCCTGAAAGTACAAAACACAACTCCCAACTTCGAGACAGAGAAACCAAATTCATTAGTGGGAATTACTTGCACACCAAATACGAAACCCAGATGCAAAACAAATAAAGCAAATTAGCATCCCAAATATTTAACATTGCACACGCATACAATGGGGATGGGTTGCGTTCCCACATGGGAGACAAATTAAAGCATACAGGCCTGAGCACACAAACGGGTGAGTGAATGAATACAGATAAATGCATCGTTTTAAGGCAGAACAAATCTGCCCTGAGATAGTTCTTCATTGGGATGCAAAGCTCAGCCACTATCCATTTTCCCCATCTTCCTTCTTCCTATCCTGCCTGTCCTTCTCTCTCAACAAATCTTGCCCTAATGCGGCACAAATGAATCTTAGACAAATGAACGGGGCAGAGCAGAGGTGGGGCAATAGGTAGGCTAGACAAAAAAGGCTGAAATGAGGATGTGAAACATTACAATATGTGATGATGACATTAATTGCTACTTTATTGGGGACAGTTCAGACACTGAAGCCCAGGTGGGCTTCTTACTGACAACCTTACCTATTCACCATCAATCATCCACAAGGCGCCAAATTACTAAGCCTCAAAAGTGATTCCAGCTTTGGTTTTTAATGAGAACAGTGTTCTACACAATCTCAGAGATTACTGTATTGCTAGTTTGCAGTGCAATAAGTAAATTAAAGTGTGCCACAAATATTTTAAAATCCATTAATCTATGGCTTCCATATCTTTACATTTACAAATAATCATGTTCAACCCCTACATGTTTGACCCAAGAATGATAACTACCAAAAAATGCAATCAGCAAATTTGTCAATTGCAACAATAAACAGTAAAACAATATTTGTAATAGGATATAGTCTGACCTGCCAGAATGACTTATGTATACAGCATATCAGTCTATCAGTCTAGAAAGAAGCTAGTGGAACCACTATGGGACTAACGGACTAACAGTGTAAACCAATCAGATAACAATGGATGTGACATAAAAACAGACTTTTCAAAAAAGACATGTCTTAGAGCAGCCATCTGGTAAGCCTTTAGAGATACACCATGCTCATTAGGGACAGAATAAAGGCATCATTAAAAAAAACCCAATTGTACAGCAATCTTGATTGTATTGGTTAAAGAAGAGTGCGGCTGCATTATGGGTAATTCTTGTTCAAACACACACTCTCGCCTCCAGTGCTATGATTGGTCCCATCTGGTTTAGACAAGAGATTTTAAGCCTTATCCGATTGACCTCCTGCCTCAAAGTCAGTTTTGTAGCCCAGTCTAAACCAAATATAACATTTTGCTACCTAAGGACATAGCTACAGTAGCACCTGTAGTGCTAAATCAAATATGTTTAAAGAATATTAACCAAACTTTGTGTACATTTTAATTGTACTTGTGATGTTGTGGAGTCTACAATGTCTTTAATTTTTTTCTTGTTTTTAAACTTTACCTCAGATTAAAAGGCAACATATCTGCATTGTTTGTTAAAGACATGAAAGTCTTTCATAGACAAGCATTAAAGGTACAAAGTATATTCCCCATTCCATACCTATTGGAAGTGAAGAATGGCTGCTATTCTCTCTCAAAAGATCTTTTAGGCATTTTCCAGCTGCTCTCAAATGAGCTCAAAATTAGTTAAGTGCTTTGAGTCAAACACTATCTTAAAGTATTGGAATGATTATCATGAAATTATATTTCAAAACAATGTGCTGAGAGAAAAAATAGCACACATTGCAAACTCTGGTAAAAAATAAAAAACTTCAATTACAAGGTCACATGTCCAGAAGGCGCATTTTGACAGAGCCATTATGCCTACCAAAATGATACCCCATGGACTCCCACATTTCTTAGTGAGAAACAAATCCAATCCAACCTATTTTTCTAATCGGTAGACATCTGTTCATGAAATTCTCCATCTATTTTTTTGGTATTTGGCTTTCACAGATCACCATTTCCTTCCGTTTCATGTTTCAACTAACTGTATTTGCATAATTCTCCAATAGACACTTCATTCCCTGCCAGTTTTAAGAATGGGGGAAAATCACGACACACACAGAGACATCTACAGACATGCAGAGACAACAGCAATTTCAGCTCACCCTCCGAATCTGGGGTACAGCAAATTCCTATGTCAATAATGCAGATCCCAGTGGTGCATGCATTTCAATATCATTATCTGATGCTGAGCCGAGTGCACAGAATATAATGAAATCTTAAAACATGAATTGCAGAGCATCCCGACTCGGCAAATGTGATACACATTTTCGACAACTAAATTATGTATCATGCTGCATGCACTCAATACTGACTTGATTTCAATGTTAATTCTGCTTTTCATTCATTTGGTCCAGCATGTCTGTGTTGTTGACCAGAAATTGCAATACAGGCTTCAAGGTGGTGTAATGATTGTTGCAAAATTGGCATGGATATGATGTAAATGGTCTGGAAATAAGAGGTATGGCTGTGTCACAGGTAGCCACACTGGTCAGGACCACAGGGGATTGAAATGGGTTCCACCTGGAAGCTACTCACGACTCAATTAGACAGGGAAAAGAAGCAGATGGGGTGTGCAGCAGAAAGGTTTAAACAGAGGCATGTGTGTTTATATAAATGTCTACATATGTAGCCTCTATAAGTCATACAAAGAGGTCAACCCCTGGAAAGGATGTGTAAATATAAGCATTTAGCTTAATAGTTGCAGAGAAGCAGCTGTAAAAGCAACATTACAGAACAAAAAGGGAGCAAAGGGATATTTTTAAACTATTATTTTTAGAATTTAAACTGTATAATAACAATGTAATTATCTAGAACAAACTGATTAGCAGTGCAATAAAAGCAGATGCACGACTCTCTAATGTTAACAATTTCATTACCTAAGTTATGACTAAAAAACATCATTATCTTTGCATCTTATGTAATCGTTGATTATGCTAAATATTTATGTATCTCACTCTTTTGTTTCATCTTTGGTAACATTTGGATTTTATGAAACAACAATGGGTTAACAGTGAACAGTCTAAATTCTACAAAAAAGGAGGAAACACTAGGCCTACTGTTTACCTAAACCAACTTTTAGTGTGACCTTTAGAGTTTAAAATTCTTATAACTATATAATTGCTCTAATGTCAGTGTGGGCTTTCCAATCATTAATGTGAACATGTAAATATATTTCTATTACATAAATATATCCATATTTCTTAACATTGTAATAGGGAGTGGCGGCCAAGTGGTTAGGGCTTAGAGTTCAAGCCCCACTCCCACAGACTGCCACCCTGGGTCTCTAAGCAAGACCCTTAACCCCACACTGCTCCCCAGGCGCCCCAAGATAGCAGCGCACTGCTCCCCAAGGGTATAGGTTAAAAGCAGAGGTACATTTCTCTAATGTGAGATTCAATAAAGTTAAATTATTGATTATCATTATTATTATTATAAAAACATATATTTCTTATGATATAATTTTACCGTTGACTGGGGAGTGTTGGCCTAGTGGTTAGAGCAGTGCGCTTGTGCTCTGAGAAGGTTGCAATACCTGGTTCCATCCCTACAGCCTTCACTCTGGGTCTCTGAGCAAAACACTTAACCCAACACTGCTCCCCGGGCGCCAAACAATGGCAGCCCACTGCTCCCCAAGGGAATGGGTCACATGCAGAGAGTTAATTTCTCCCTTGTGAGATGAATAAAGTTCAAATTCTATCATTTTTTTTCTTTTTTTACATTTGTTCTTTATCATTTTGGTCTATGTCCTTCCAAATTAAAGACATTTTTTGATTATATAAAAGTAGCTATGCTTATGTTGCACAAATACTCTACTCTACTAGAAACAAGACAGTCAACTAATACCTCGAGTCTTCTAGATATGGTGATGATAACTTTCTTAAGTTCAAGCCAAGCATCAGAAAGAAGGACAAAGTTACTTATTTGTGCCATGGCAATTGGTGCCCAATGATCTGGCTTGTGTGTTCCAGAAATAGATCATCTCCTGGGATTTCTTTGGGCATGTCTATCTGGTTTAAAGAGACATTTTGAACGTTTTTACTGAAAAAAATATTTAAAACTGTCTTTTTTATTTGAATGTTTATGACTAAAAGATTGTTTGATGTCTGTAGTCTATTTAAATGAATGTATTTTGGTTGGAAGTTCCTGTGCTGTTCCCCGGATGTGATGCTGAGCATGTCAATGATGAATAGGTCCAACCAAGCAACAATCCAAATTTTAAATTCAAAATGGATTTTGTGGATACTCAGAAGTAACCAACATCAGGCTTAAATCATAAACGAAGGGAAGGGGAATGAAGGGGAATCCATCCTGCTTTGCATTAGCAGGTCAAACTGGTTTTGTAATAGAGTAGGGAATATTCGTTGGCATACGTTGGTACGCTAAGCACCAGTTGGGCCTTATTTAAACACCACCTCTTATCGAGTACTCTCATGGACTATAATGTCTACAACTTTATGCCTACAGAGTTACCATAGTCTAATGTTTATTTTTAATGGTATACAAAAGCATCTGACAAATTTAGTTAATTCATCAATTATTGATATGTATTTCTATTATTTCTAGACTGGTTTCCTGAAACATTACTCCAGTGACATGTACTGCCACCAGATTTCATTCCAACAGAGTGCAGGTGGTGTTTGAATCATTCCTGTTGTGCAGGTAAAGCTGTCAAATCTCAAAAGATAATTTTGCATTCACGTCTAACTGGACCATCATCTTCAATGAATCTATACTGAAAAATATGGTAGTTCTATGAAAAGGTATAGAAATGTTTTCCATAGAGGAATTGTTTATAAAAATGTTGCTCTGTGGACCACTGTTAGCCTATTTCTCTTGACACCACTCAATTAATAGTGAGTAAGGTTGACAAAAAGAAAGTGAAACATTTAAGGAATGTTGGAAAACCCAAAACAAACATTCCTGCCCCTCCAAACTTGTCTCCCTATGCTCAGCAATAACCCATTACCCTGCTGAACTAGACGTTTTTATTCATCTGATGTTTAAGGGTAAATAATCTTCCAAACATAACACAAAAGGTCAAGGGTCATAATGGTGAATATCTTTGTTTGTTCCTTTTTTGTTTCCTCTGGCAGCTTTCAGAAAGTGCTAGCTGAAATGTGAGAAAGCCTCTCTTGTCAAGACCTTAGTGACCTGGCTTTGGAGTGATCGATTAGAGAGCAAGACCAAACTTGCAAATGCCTAATAGTACCTTCAAGGACTGGCTTTAAAAATAAAAAGAAAGAAAAAAAGCCTCTCAAAAAGAAAAGGAAATCTGACAGCGATGGAACATTTCTGTATTCTTCTACCCTGAATCATTTGTAGAAAGAGAAGCTAGCTCTTAGTAGCTGCCTCTTCTGTCTTCCCTAAGCTCAACTTATCACAATGTGCTGAGATATAACGAGTTATAATTGTGAGCCTTTTTGCTTTCCCAAGATGAACAAAAATAAAGTACAGGCTGTTCAGGGGGGGAAAAAAAAGAAATGTAGAGAGCTGCTGTCTGGCAGTGGGGGATCGAAAGTCTTTACTCAGACTAGCAGAGAATGGAGTTTGATGAAAATCTGATTGGTCTGGGCAAACATCCTCACAAGGTACGTCTCCAGACATAAGGAGCAACACTCTCCTCTCTTACCTAAGCAAATGCTCTCAAGTCAAACAGATTGTGGCTGTTCTTGGGAAATTGTTTTGCACCGGGATTATATCGACTTCAATCTAAATGTAGACTAAATTTAAAGATAAAAATCTTTTTCTTCATGTACCTCCTCTTCAGATTTCTTTCCCCCAGTGCACACAAGCTACTCTATATTCAATTTCTAATATATTTCATACATTACTCTGCTCGTGGTAAGAAGTGCTCCAGCTTTGAATAAACTCTTACTCAAACTAATGGAGTTCTTGTGTAATTGAGTGAGCAGCATGAACTCAGACGCTGCACAACCTACAAAAGAACCCATTTAGGACGTACCAGTTTAATTTCACTAGATGCTGACTAATTCTAATTAAGCCATTAAAAGACTTTGTGTGAAGCACAAATCTGCAAGCACAAGGGATTCAATGAAGTGATTTGGGAGCTCAAAGAGAGAACAAAATCTGTTCTCCTGATGCCATCGTAGTTGCTCTGTTCGTGCTCTGTGAAAAAATGAGAGGAGGTAAAGCAGTAAGATTTTTCTGTCATTTCTGAAGAACAGCCGCCGTACAAAGCAGAGAGGATACTCTGTGAAATGAGCTAGTTCTGGTGTTTACATGCACTCAAACACTTTTCAGGTAATGCATGCAAAACCACATAAGGGTGACCTCGACCTGTGACTCTTGGCCGAAGGCTATAATATGTATTGGTTGGACTCAGCATGCAAGCACTAAAAGTCTAAAAGTGGAGTTCTACTGTGGTGAGGCAGACACATTAAGGTCAGGGGGTAGTGTGCAAATGTCAAAGTAAAGGAACAGATTGTTAACTAAGGGTAGTGAAATGTGGTGATTGATGTGACCATACTAAAAGTATGAAAATACACCATATGGACAGATAATACTGAACATTATTAATAGCCCGGGTCAATAAAGTCCTTATGCTAAACACTTAAAAATGTAGCATGTAAATGAGCTAAGAGCTGGGCATATATTAACCTTAACTGCACAGCAGGAGCGAGGTTGGAGTTGTCCAGTTGATATTTTGTAATCCACAGCCACTCATTACTTATGCTAAAAAATAAACATCTACTAAATGCTATTAGGTATAACTTCTAATGGAGCTGTGTGATATGGCAGAAAATGTATTCCAATACAAGTGCTTAATATCAGTCAATATCAATTATTGATTTTTGGTGTGTTTAATAATTTAAAATAAGGACTGCAGGGGAAAAATTTTAATTTCAACCCTAACCCTATTTAAACACAATCTTTAAGGTTTATAAACAGAGTTAGCCCGACTACCAACCTGCTGAGCTTGGCAGTGAGAGGATGAAAGGATTAGTCCTGTCCTCTGATAATTTCCCCCAGAATACCATGTGGTTGAAGACCAGAGTTTAGCAAAATTATTAAAGCTTTATTTGACATAGTTTCTATTGATATTGATCTACTGTCTATCTCAATATGTACTGATATTTATTGCCCTACCATAACTTCTGGCAATAATGACTGACACTGATAAGGTCTACCTGGAACCCTTACATTAAAAAATACAGTGAGTGACTAAAAATAATACAGTGTTTAAATATACGGTTTAATTTCTCAACAAGTACAAATGCCCCCATATGTCATGTATTTGTCATGTCACGTCTTTCCGTCCCTTAAGCATTGTTTTTTTCAACATTATTTAGATGAGATGGCACAAAAGCCAGCTGTAGTTAGTGATCCTCATTCAAGCGTTAACTGCACAATGGTGATGTTTTTTTTGTCCAACTGTGCCACAACCGAAAGACAGTTCAGTTCATTTCCTGTAGAGCAGATAAGAGCAAACAGGTTGGTAACTATTTCTGACTGCAACCAAAGCTTCATTTTCTGTGTATTTGCAACTAAATACCCAAAAAAGGCATAGAGCCAAACTATGAGCAGTTCTGTTAATAAGGATGCTTTCTTAAACTTGCCAGCTTCATTGCTTTTTACATAATCAATGGTGAATGTGTCAATGCACTCTGGGAAAAATATATGTTTGCTTTTGCCAATATACCACATTCTAACATTTAAAACAGACAACATTCAACTAAGTCATTAATGTTAAAGGGATGATTTGATCCTCCACCCCCACTCACACTCATAATGGTCCATGTGTGGTCTTAGAAATCCATGCAGAGCCCAACATGAAGCAGCTTATATTTTATCATCAGGGCAATTGGGCGAATCACTAAATGGTTGCTACCATGTTCAGTTTTCTGTCTGACTTCTTATTTTCTTTCCAGATCTAAATGTATTCAGAGTCAGCTAGTAAGTTCTTACCCTGCAAGTGAGTTGAATTGTCAGAGATTTGTGAATTCACAAAATCTCAAAAATACATCTTGGCAGGAGCCAACAGGAGCCTCAATACAGAAATGTTTCTTTTCAATGAAATGCAGTGACGTGTATGACGTCAACCAGAGGCTGGAGGCTGAAGTGAAACAAACAAGGCTGCACCACATTTATCTGCAATAGCCTCTACTTCTTTCTGAAAACCACTCAAAATTTGCTTTTGTTTATGGGATGATGTTTGTGCATTTCCCTGGACCGGATTTGGAAAGACTTTGATTCATCAGTAAACTCTGCTAGTTGTGAAAAAAAATCAAGCTGCTACTTCTGCTATGATTGACTAAGAACTTGACAGGGAGGCAGATACCAAATCAAGAAGAATTCTACTTAATGTCCCTTTTGCGAACACTTTTTACATGAGGCTTTCCAGATCGATACGTGTATAGCTCAATTTAAATTCAACAAGGTATCAATCTAACTTATGCCAGGTTAAGTAAGCTTAACCTTTCAAATAGTAGATGACTTTCTTGAATAAGCATGGATTGGTGAAAGATTTTCACATGAAAATGATTTTGAGTATTAATATCATACTTATCTGCCTTTTTCATTCTTCAGACTTGTGTGTCAAAACAGTTTGACCACATCTAAATGATTCTGACACCTGCACCAATACAAAACTGGGTACTTTTTGTTCCAAAGATGATCCTCTTTGATCAAAAACTCTTTAAAATAGAAGGATATTGACTACATTTTTGGAGAGAGCTGTCAACTACCTCACTATAAGTGGGAAAAGCTCAGCTGGAAGGGGATTTTAGACCTTTCTTTCCTTTCTCTTTTCATTTTCCTTATTTCATTTCTGTATCAAACTGACATTGGAATGTTATTCAACCTGCACAACAGCCCATCAGGAGAGTGTCTGAGGGGGGCTACCATTAAAGCAAATTTTGAAACTCTATCTGACCCTTTTACAATCCTTCTGCAATTGTAATTTTCAAGTTAAGCTGGCCAAAGACTGTAATTTAATTCTTTTCTTGCGTGTCATGCCAGAATCTTTCTTTCTGACTCGGACCCAGAGCAATGAGGGGTCTTTTTGGGACTCTCCATAAGTCTGGCACAGAATTCAAAATCAAACAGTTGGTTTCAGCCCAGGAGGGGGAAGGGAGGACGCATGTCTAATATAACAAGCTGACGCCTCAGAGTGGCAGGTCTAATAACATCATTAGTTCGAGACATTTCAGGTGCATCTTATATTTATTACCTAGCACGGTCACCTAGAAGGGTGGAAAATAATGATCATCTTACCCACAACAATGTTCCTGTGAAGAATTTCTGAGTAGGTATTGTTGGACAACTCTTGAGACAGCCTGACATACAAGTACCTGCAGGAAAACTGCCTCACAGTTAGCAAGATTATGGCCGTCTGATTAAGTCACAACTTAAGTTAAGTTATAACTCCCAGAATATGAGCTGTCTTCCCTCTGAAAATCTGTTGTGTTTGAAAAAGTGGTCAAACTTGAGTCATGCTCTACTAAATGTATTTAAGCCAGTAATGATGGACAAACTATGCAATTGCACAGACCTCAAAAGTTAAATAAAAAAGCATTATGTCAGGAGGGTTGGTGAAAAGGTTGTAGGCATATCTCAAATAAAGAATTTGACAATAAAGTCCCATTTCTCTATAATTCTCGAATGATGGTGCTGGTATATCATCTGGTTCAGGAGCTGTTAATTTAGATGGTGTGCCTTAACGATAGCTTATGTGCTGTATTTGTTTGAAAAATACCAATCTTTATTTTTTTTTTTATTCAGCCTATTACCAACAAAAAAACATCTACAATTATGCAAAACTAGTCCCTTTAAATATCTTGTATGCAAATGAGGATTTTCAACATGATGTTCTGTTACAGAAAAGCATTTTATTTGTTGACACCTGAAATGGAAGTAGACCGCCTCCCACCAATTTGTTAGACTCTGAAATTCTGAGTACAACATAATGATTTAAACACTCACAAGAAATCATTTGCAGAAACCCCAGGGAGATAATTTACAATTAGAGGCTTGTAATGTGGCAGTACTCCACTTTGGTCTTTGGCACTCTTGAAATAGTCAAAAGATTGAACCACTGAAATAACTTTGTCTGGATTATGAATAATTGTAATCTTATCTACTGTAACATGTTAACTGCTTACAGTATGACCTGTAATATAACCTCACCTGTTAAATCCTACATTGGGTGGCTTTCACTTACCAAATGTCTTCCATCACATGAAAACAAGACCAGTTTTGAATTCACAAAGACTTCTGTGTACAGCAATAATATACCTTAATTTTTTTTCTGGTAAAACACCCAAACTCATGTGCAGAAACTGAACTGCAGGTTGTAATTCATCCTTCCCAGAGAATGATTTTCAGCTGTCTTTCTGAAAATTCATTGATTTCTTTAAAACGGTGCCAGAATTCAGCTATGATCACATCATCTTTCATGACTGCAAAAAAAAAAATCAAGGATAACTTAAATATATTCAACTGGAAAAAAATACAAGAGATGTTTTAAAAATCTAAATATTTGAAGACTAATAGTTGAGCTTGAAATAACTACTTTAATATCAATAATATAATCAGACCAAAATATAATAAAAATAAAAATCGGACAGTTAAATATCAAACATTCAAAGAAAATAAACCCTCATTTATTACCTGTAAAAACAAAAAAATAGATAAAAAAAAAAGGGCAGAAAAAGTCCATCACAAATACAGCTGGTAGGTTTGACTCTAAAGGCATCTTTAACCCCAACCTGCCCTGAAGAAACCTATATCAGATATTGTAAATACAGACATTGAATCTAATGCAATCCCCTTAGACTGTCCAGAATATAGTGATGAGGTAAATAAATAAAACTACATATAAGCATTACATTTAAAATATAAAAAAAGTAAAATAGACAATAAGATTGTTGGGGTAGATTAAGCATTACTTAAAACAAGGATTTTAATATGCTTCACAAAGACAGTGAGAGATGATGTTAGTCAAGTCATGCACTGTGTAAGCACAACAAGATTAGAATAGAATCTCCAACAAATTTTAAAAATTGCCCAAAATCTGTCTTTTCTACCACACATTTGCATTTTTTTTTTTCTTACAAATCAAAGTCTGAGTTTTACTGGAGACTGATCTTGGCATCCTGTACTGCTGTTTTACTGTTTTCCAAACAGGAGGAAGAGAAAGCCTACAAGCGTGAATCGCAATCATTTCTGCTCCAATCGCTGCTGCTGTCTTATCTGCATAAGAGCAGCACTGACACTGCAAGCTGCCCAGAGCTGAATCAGCCATCAGCCCAAGCACACAGTCTGTATATGTGTGTGTGTGAATATTCCCACGGCTAATGCAATTTCACGATATCAATAGGTGCACAAATTGGATACTGAGAACGAGACTGAGACCGTAATTAAACGACTTCCAAATGAAAAACTAATACAATAAATCACAAGCACCATAGTGGCTGAATGGTGTGAAGCAGTTTCCAACTCAAATTAAGGCAGAAACAATTTCAGTGCATTCAACCTCTAAGCCACTTCTCACATAGTCTCAGCTTTAAGAAACATGACTGGGTCAGCCCTGCTTCTCTGTGTCTTCTTACCTTCCCTGCTGTGTGTTAAGAGCTGCATTTAAATCATGACCAGCGTACAGTTTCGCTCTGGACAGGATCACAAGTGATGCATGCAAAACCTTCTCTACAGACAACCTCTCACATCCAGAAAGCTGTCACCGCAGCGGAAAGGGTGCATGTAGACTAAAGTGACACAGAGAGATGTCTCCTGTTCTGTCTGACTCTTCAAATCATTATTCAGACTGAAGCGCACCTCAGTGAGCCAGACTTGTATTCGCACACTAATGCTCAGTGTAAATGGTAACAATAAGTCAGCACATTTGATGGATTTCCTTTGAGTTCCATGAGGACAATTTCTTCAGCTAACAGCTAAAAGCTATAATGATGCTATATGGTACGTGTAAGTTATGCTCCACTAAGTCCATTTCATTATTTCAAGTAATAGTGATTTGTATCTATACCGCTTTGAGTTGTTAATTCTCGCACATGCATTATATATTGTTAGTCTATCAAGTGTAAGGCAATACTGAGTGAAATTAAGGTGAGGATGACCCAAGCTTTTGTTTCTAATTGGACAGGAATTGCAGTATGTTGGGATGTTATAAGGGAGATATAAGTATA
>NW_015150755.1:441028-447281 GCF_000732505.1 Cyprinodon variegatus
GGTCACGGGATTCCGGTGGGATTCCCGTGGGATGGGAGTCAGTATTAGTAACGATCACGTGATTGGGACGGTACAGGATTAACCATTAACGGGAGCAGACAGGAGCGGGAGCAAACCAATAGTAACTAAAAAAAACTAGGATCGATGCCAAAAAATAAAATAAAATAGAAAAAAAAATCCAGTACCTGGCACCGCCATTTTGTAGTTTTTTCCTTGAAGCCTACACTATAATGCAAGTCAAAAAAACTACACGAGCCAAAAACCAGTGTTTAACCGCGCTCAAAAACAACAAGAATGGAAGTGGTGCAGGAGCGGGAGACAGTCTGAATGGGAGCGGGATATGGGAGTGGGAGTAATTTCACCAGGAGTGGGACGGGACAGGATTTAGATTTCTACTCTGGCCCGGGATCGGGACGGGACACAAGTTTTTTCTGTGGGAGTGGGACGGGACAGGAGTGAAAATACACTCCCGTGTCAGTCTCTAATGTGGACTAACACCAAACATCATAAAATGAGCATGACTGCATCGCGGCATATATTTACTATTAAATTCATGTAAATCTCATACTCAACTTAAAGTCAAACATGAATCCAACATTATTTAGCTATTAACATTAAGTTTATCAGGAACGATAACAATGCCCTAAAAAAAAATAGGATGATATTATTGAAAGCTGATCAAAAATATCATATTCAAAAATAAAAGGTTTAGAAAAGCTGCAACACACACAGCAGTCCAAATTACATTTAAATGGTCTACATAGTGTAAATTCTGAACACTTACTGTTTAAATAGATAAAAATAATAATTTAGGAACATTTATGACTTCATTGTGTGTTTGACACCGATGATGAACACAACTACAGAAAATAACTTGGTAACTAATATGATGTTAAAATAATATGAGCAGACATATAACAGAGACATTTGTGTGTGTGTAGATATATATACACACACACATATATATGCATTTCATTGTCCATGTTTTTGTCCATGTTTCGGCACTGTAGCGTAGACAATGTTCAATATAAAAAGCCAAAGTGCATCAATCATTATTCACGTAGAATCCATACATGTCCCACTCCACCGACAGCATCACCTGCAGATAAAACATCATAGCTCTGTAGTGAAAGACTAAAGCATTCCTTGCTTAAACTGAGTGTTAGAGCTATAATGGTTCATCTGACAGGAAATAAAATTCTAAACAATTACATTGACTAATGATGCCTGAGTGTTGAGTTGTGAGTTTGGGAGTTGCAAATTATATTTTCCAGGGGGAAAAATAAAATAAACTGCTCTTTAAATTTAAATAATAAGTTGAACTTGTCTGAATAATAATATTAAAATCAATTAATGATTACAGTCTTTTAGTCTGCTCTTCTATAATCATCTGGCCAGCTAGTTACCCATTATTACCTTCTAATAGGGCAATATATTTTAGGTTGCGCTGTCAAACAGCACAGGAAAAATGTGATCAGATTAGTGAATTAGCTGAAACAAGGTATTGCGGATTTGAGGGAAGTTAAATTGTCTAAATGTGCATACGGTGCTGTGAAGGTTGCCCTTCCAATACATTCATTATTAATACAAAGCGACCCTGTGTTGGCAGAAAAAACATAAAGCAGTAGATGAGTGTTCGGAGTGCCAAATGGCCTTCATATCAACTTTCAGCAGTTTTGTCTCTAAGCTGATGGACAAAGGGATAAACCCACGCCGTCTCTGCCAGCATGAGAAAAGCTAATCAGAAACATACCCTGGAGCTATAGCTTTCACAAACCTTATTTTTTACTCATAAATATCTCAGCAAAGGTTAAAAACCTCAGCTTATCCCTGCTTTGACAACATGAGGCATAAAGCAAAGGTCAGCTCTTATTTATCTATTAAATAAAACACATTCAACATTTACTCTCCTAAAGTTCTCTTACGCAACAATAAATGACCAGCATTTAAATCTGGAACTACAAAAGGGCACTGATTCAGCCATCTGCAGAAAAAGTTATGTCAGAAAAAATAGAGAATGTTTCCATTTAGCTCAGGGATCAGTTTTGTGGCTCTGCTATCTTTTTCATGAGTTGCGATAGGATGGATCAGAAGATGGACAAATGAACTGAGCCTCATCTGTTGATCTGCAGTGGACTTTTCTGGTCGATAGCTCAAAGAAAGTAATGCCAGACAGAGAGATGTATGGATTTCTTTTTTTTCTGTTATGTTTTGTCTTCTTTCAGATTGATTTCTGACCCTGTAGATCACTTAAGACAGTCCAAAAACTTTTAGGATGGCCACAGGGTCTTTAGCATCTTTAGCAAGTTTGCTCTTTAGCCTCATGTAATGTGTTGTTGTCAGCTTGCAGGTTGTTCCAGAGCTGGGCTGAATAGGGAGAAAGCCGTACAGAGCATAAACTCTACACACGTTGTGACGGGTGGCTTATTTTCCACGCAGATTGTACACGTGTCAAGCATAATGCTCTTGGACATCTGATTACCTTGTTTTTTGGGGTTTCTTTTTGTATAGATGCATAAATTAAACATTTAATCAAGATAGATGGGATAAGGAGCTTTGTCATCTATGGGGACCTCAGAGTACTGCTACTTCTCCTCCTTACACTGGAAAAAACGATCTAGGAATAAGTAAATTAGTAAACAAATTAAGTGTATTTATCCTTAATTATTCGAGTAGGTAAAGGAGATAGTTGCCAATGGAATGAGTGTTTTTACTTTTATAATTAGATAAAATGCACCTGAAATAAGACAATGTAATTGACATTTCTTATTTTGAGTGTAAATTGTCTTGTTCCATTGGCAAAATGTCTATTTTTCCTCCTCAATTTAAGAACAAATGCACTTTTTTTAAGAAGGAATGAATTATCTAGATTTTGATTTTTTTTGTTCCTGTGTATAAGGCAGGGATGTCAAACTGGTTCCACAAAGGGCCGTGTGGCTGCAGGTTTTCTTTCCAACTAAGCAGTAGCGCACCAGACACCATCCCTCTCATCAAGTCATCATGTTAAGATTGGACTCACTTAATGAGAGGACAGGAGTCTGGTGTGCCATTGCTTGGTTGGAAAGAAAACATGCAGCCACACGGCCCTTTCTGGAACCAGTTTGACACCCCTGGTATAAGGGATCTGCTGAGTTGGTTTAGGCATCTCACTCAGATGCTTATTAAATGATCTTCTTTGGAGATTTTCTTAGAGTGAGGCCTACATCAGGGTTTCTGATCACTGGTCCTCAGGGCCCGATGTTTAACACGTTTTACGTATTTGCCTCCAAACTCCTGACTTGAAGATAAAGGGGATCAACAGACTTTTGCAGCATTCGATGTCTGCCAAGGAGGTAATGCAATCATTTAAATCAGGTATTGTTGAGTAGAGACACATATAAAACATGAAGGACAGTGGGCTCGAATGACCAGGGTGAGGAAACCCTGCTCTAGGTCATCTCATAGTGAAAAGGAAAACCCAACGTAGAACTTGTCGAAGTGACTACAAGTCTCTTGTGGCTAGAGAATGGCTTGGATCCCCTTTAAAATAGCTGGAGAGTGTTCTCTTCTCTTCATCAAAAGCAGCCAACTGCAATATTTCAAGCATACTATGAGTAAGCCTACCTCTGGAGACTTTTGGGTATGTCCAAATGAGAGGAAATCTTTGGGCAGCCTCAGAAATTGCTGGAGGGTTACACATCCTTTTCAGCCTGGAAAAGACTTTGATATTTCCAGAATGAGCTGGTGACAGTTGATGGTAGAGGGAACATGTGGATCTGCCACTTGTTACCCAATCTTGGATAAACAGATGGCAGTGGCTAGCTGGTTTTACATTCTAATATTCTGGAGCTGTTAATGTTAGCAGGGCACATCAGTCTGTCTTCTGTCATTAATCAAAATATTGCCTCTAGATTTTTTCTATTTCCTATGCTCTTAGTTTTAAGCACCTGGAAAATATCTACACTGCTGCAGCCTAATTAGGAAGTTCTACACTTTTACGATCTCAGCAGCAGTTGTCATGCAAATCTTACACTCTGCTGATATATTGATTGGTCGGACAGATGCAAACAGCAGGATCCAATGGCAACACCATGTCTGCATGTAGAGAAAAGTAATACAACCTGATGAGCCTGTGCTGGTTCGAAACTTGGCCAGTTTAATGTGCTTCTGTACCTAAATCGTTCAGATCAGATCAACAGATCATCAATATGAAATATTTTGAACTCAATATTACTTGTTTCTTGACGGCTGCATAGAAGCAAAAAACCAGCAAGTTTGAATAAAACTAAATGATCTGCTCAGTATGTGGCTTTTTGAAATAAAGCTTTTAATATTATGCTATCATGATATAGATTTTCTTTTTTAATGTCAGTGAATAAAATCTAAAAAGGACAAAAGGCCAAGCATCTAATCTTCATTTAAATAATACCCTCAAAATCAAGAGAAAAAACTAAGGAGACAAAGTAGTATCAATCAGACTGACAATATAATTAAGGGATTGTATAGATTTTCCATTAAACATCCTATTTAGAAAGGACAAATGCTGATTCTTTACCTATTAAACATTTAAAACAAAAGATACTGAAAAAGTATATGTAAGATCCACTGGCAAAGGGATGCAGATTTATATAAAAAAAGCAATTGTTTGGTGAAATACAACTCTTTCGAGGGTGCTAAAAAAAATAGTTTGCAACCAGGATCATGATAAGGTTTCATTATGCATGGACAAAAGAGGAGATGACTTTAAGAGAAAAATATTATACATTTTTATCTGCATTGCCCTCCTCTGTAAAGTGAATGTAGAGCATTTCCACTTGAAATATGAAGCAGGAATTTTATTTTTTTTGTTTGTTTTTTCTTTATAAATCTCCTTGTATGAGCAATATGCTGAAAATAGCTTCTGTCTACAGATGAGAGCCCTCAGGGACACATCTAGAGAATCTGGATCCGTTATACAAAGCTTATCTCCGAATACTTTATCTGAAAAGCTTGCTCCTTGAGGAGAAAGAAAACCAATTTTCAATGTATTTCTTTTGTACATTTTTCCTCATAATGTGGACCCAACCACTGGAAGAGAGGGACCCTAGAGTGCAAATATTATATAGATATTATTTGAACTGCACATGGCAACCTCAATATGCTCTCTGAAGCTCGCACCAGTTCAAAGTTTAGACAAAGATATAAATAAAGTTTTCTCTACGCCCCTTTCAGCCGTTTTATGTCCAGTCTGACGCGCGTCTATTTAGTTAAAAGCATAAGAAAAGACTGCGGCCATTTTTCAAAAATTGATGACGGCCTCGCATAAATTATGCAAACTTTTGTCCTTGTGCCAAGCAGTGCATCTACTGAATAATAATTACGAAAGGGACTTGGGGAAATGAGCATGCAGAATATGAACCAAATGCTGATATGCCCTGTCTTCTGTGCCTCAAGCAAAGCAAAGGAGAAAATAGTGGGGAATAAATGGAGACAAATTTGACAACCATTGAATTAACTCTTGGGTCCTGTCTCTTTTGATAGTTTGTTGCTCACCCACAACTGCCATTTGGTACCAACGCATTGCTAAGTTTTTTAAATCAACTGAATTGACATTAAGATTTTAAAAAACGCTTGATCGACCCATGGTTTTTCATTAATATACTCTTCACAGCTTTAAAACAGAGTTGAATTAAATCATAACTTCTGTAATGCAAATTTCCCTGTATCTAATATTATCAGATTTTTCTTTTATTATGAATTATTACTTACTTGACTATGTTTAAAACACAAACATAAGACACTTTGATACCCAAGTCTCTTCAGTATGAGGGTACACAAGGACATGTTGATGCTAAATCAAACCTCTGGCATGAACAAAGCAGCAGAAGGATAGTTGTAGGTGATCTGATATGCAAATGCAATCACTTTATTTGCTAATCTGCATGGTGTCCCCCGTTGGCAAGACATAGGTGTCTAATTCAGGTGAATTGGATCCTGTTCTTTGTACCAGAGGGCACTGAGCTAAGCCTCCATTAGCTAAACAGCTTCCTTTGCCTTTTTTATGCAATTAAAAGCCAAATTAGAAAGAGGGCTTAGGATGAGGTATAATTATGTTATGTTTAGTGACAATTAACAGAGTAAACAAAAATAGTCTTCCCAGAAAATTATTTTTAGGACTTTCTAAAAACCTTTTTTTTTTTTGGACATTAGGTTTTCATCAAGTTTAATATATTATCAATATATTCTAAAAAATAAAATAAAATAATAATAATGTATATATATATATATATATATA
>NW_015150755.1:447291-492507 GCF_000732505.1 Cyprinodon variegatus
ATATATATATATATATATATATATATATATATATATATATATATATATATATATATATATATATATATATATATCTACACTGCTTAATAATCAGTGTTTGTCTAAAGCATATATTTTTAAAGCTTCTAAATGCTTATGTTACTTTTTTGAAGATTTAAAAGCTTTTTTTGCTAAGTATTTTAGTAAATATCAAATAAGTGATACAACTTTAGTTTTTATGCTAACTATAAAATAATGTCCAAGCTACCAATGGCCTTTAAAGGTCTAAAATACCATATGTTTTTTTTTTTTTGTTTTTTTAATAAGCAGTTTCATTGAGATGCTCTAATTCAACCAAAATTATTGCAAACTATTTAAGTAAGAAGAGCCAGTCACAAGGAAAATTGAAAGCCCCTCTATGGCCATCTAACTAATAATCAAATATATTTCCATAAATAAATGAATAGAATAGTTTGCATGTTATGTGAAAAGCCTTTCATGACATTCCTTTAAATGATTTAACATCCAATATTTTTTTATGCATTTGTAGCATGAAAACCATAACCTTTTCTTGTATGACTGAAGGAGCCCAATGGTTATAAGCACCACAAGGTAACACCACTCACAGGTAGTTTCATTATGTGAAAGGAGAGCATTCTCAGCATGCATTTAGACGTTAGGCCTCTGTAATTCAAAACTCTATTCCCTTGTGTTAATCCACTAAACAAGATGTGATCACAAAGTAAAGAGACTGACGTGTTTAAATATTCGCGCATAGAGTCCTGCACACATCTGCTCGTCCGTCAGTGAGCCTGTCACATGCCTGGCAGGTTCTGTAACTTGGGCAGATGGTGCACTGCAATTAGGCCCGCCAAATCTTTCAATCAGCTTCCTGTAGGCCACATAAAGAATGAGGACATAACTTGGCCGATTATTTTGTACCTATATGTCCACTTTATCACCAAATTCAGCAAAATATCTTTTGCACATCATTCATGAAAAGAGCTGCTTATATCTAAAATAAATCCCATAATTTCATTATTTCTGTATGTATCTATTTCTTAGTACAGAGCCCAGTTTTGTGTCCTGTTTGTTGCCTATTTTACCACACCCTGTTTTTCTTCCTCTGCCCCTTACGACTGGCTCGTTTAACCACTGGTCTGAATGCAACACTGAAGACAACTGGAGACAATAGCTGAGCACAAGTGTTTCATTCGCACCCAATTACTGTGAAAGGGATTTTTCATGCCAGAAATTCACAGAGGAGCACAATAAGGGTGTCAGAGAGGAACAAGATATCCCTGGCGTTTTACATTCTGTCCCACGTTCCCCACACAAAGAGAGATGAAAGGCGATCTGGTGCATCCAACACAGACGAGGGCCATTAGCCAGAGCCGTTTAAATAAGGAAGACTAACTGAGGTGCTAACAGAGACTGGAAACATCTGCTGCTTGAGCTGGGGCCTCGCTGGCCCTAAGGATTCTGCCTTTGATCAACGGCCCCTCACTACCACCTTCCTACAACAGCGCTGATAGAACAACCTCTTGAGCAAAAGCAGGAAATATGATAGAAATAAGAATGCAAGGAATCTATGAACAACGTGATAAAGTTAGTGAATTTATATAACACTTATATGCCAAGTGACCTCACAAGTACTTTATGTAAAGGCAGCATTTACCCAATCTATTCACAAATTTGCAAACACAGATCAGCAGGCATTTTGGGCTGAAGTGCCCAGGCGGTAACTGAAATCAAATTTACAACTTTGAGATTGCAACTATCTTCTCTGCAAATAGCAATCGGTCATCTACAACAACTTGAATTTGTTTTTGTTTTTTTAAAAAGGTTTCATGTTATGGACTACAGTCGAAACAATTTATCGGATTAATCGTGATTAATTGATTATTGAAATAATCATCAACTGATTTAGTAATCAATTAATTATTAACTGAAGAAAATAGACTATAAAAAATGCCTTTAGCTGACAGAGCAACTCACTTAAAGCAGTATTTATATCATCAAAATTGAAAAAAAACAAAAAACATTTTGCATTTAAAATAAAAAAAACTTTTTCGTCTCTCAGTATGTTCAATTCAAGCTCTAGTGGTAACATTTAGTTTCACCTGGTTTAATTCAGTAAAAAAATTGCCTTTAAGGAACCTTTGGTTATCGGATTATTAGTCAATTGATCGAAAAAGATCATTCAAAGATTATTTGATTTGCAAAATAATCATTAGTTGCAGCCCTATAATTGACCAATTCAAAATTGAGCATAATTCTAAGGGATCTACATCCTTTTTTTCCTTTCTGAAATGTTTGCATTGTCGACCACCTTTCTTCTGATATTCCTGATTAAGATGTCGCCTAATGTAACCTAATCAATTCAAAAACACAAATCAGCACAGCCCCCTTTACTTCGATAACCATAAACAAAGTCCATTGCAACCAATTCCCCTGAGCTCCTTCTTTTATTTTTTTTTAACAGCAAAGACTGACTGGAAATGTAGCGGAAATACGATGCACAAACTCATATAAAAGGCAAAACTAAAAGCTCCCATTAAAACTGTAGCCTACAATAAAACCCATTATACAAACCTTCAGTCTATGTTATTAAATTCAGTGTATAAACAAATAAATCAAATATATAATGTTGCTATAAAGCTCATGCTTTAGCAAGCAAAACGTCCCCTTTATCCTTGAGCACCAGGGGAAGAATCGGATTTTAAGAACAGTTTTCTTAAAAATAATATGTGTCAATATGAGTTACAATAGCCCAGTCAAAGCTGACAAATATCTGTTAACACATGCTTTCCATCTAGACTTCAATTCCGCTTTTTCAAATAAAAAGTGGTGTAAAATTTCTTTATGTGAACACATCATACACTCTTATCTCATTATACACTCTTACCAGATGGAGGGATAACCAGAAAGTTGAAGTTCTTTCTTTCAGCTAAATTGGTGGGGTTGGGATGGGGAATGACTTTTCGTCATTTTCAGCAGGAGAAAGCCAAACACCTCACTCAAGCGTGGGCCAGATGCCACCTTTGGACTGCCAATCGCGCTGTTGTATTTCCCCCACCTGTGACGGGAAGATGATTCACTAGGCCTGCCAGACTGCATCTCAGGACTGTGTGCTCTAGGGCACGCACACTGCCAGCACAGACAGAAGGGAAGAGCGCACATAGAAGTAAAAACACTGTACCTTTACAAATGCACTGTGACCTGCAAAAAGCAGTCGGTAAAATAATGTGGTCTTGAAGCAGATGTATTAAACTCTGCCTACTCTGTGTGTAACAATTTACCAATTCGAAACAAGGCATTGGGCCAAATGATTACGATATGGCAGACGGGAGTAAATCTGGGTCTTATACTCAGAGAGAGGGAAATAAAATCACAGTCAAGACTATGAGCACACCAGCTGCAACGGGAAAGCAATCTAAAAATTATAGGTTAAATTGGATTTTTCTTTTTTTTATTTCTTAAATATACTATGTATATATAAATTTCTGAAGCTGTGTATTTCAAACCATAGAAGCAATGCTCCACCTGTGCTTTATTTCTCCCTGAATGCACAAGCAGAGCTAAGACAGCTTTGTTTTGCCGACACAAACAGAATACTAGTTATAACAAGGCGAAGCAGATATCACTAGGAATTTACAGCTAGGGCGCACCCAACAGATCCCAGAATACATCAATAACAGAGTGCATTTCTGGAAAACAAAAAACAACCTTTTCCTACTCTATCACTCTCCGTCTAACTTTTCTTATTCATTTTGCCCTTATTCAGGTTAGACTGGTATTTGACAGAGGAGCAAGCTGATAGAAAAAAACAACCTTTTTATTTCCTACAACAAACAGAATCCAACAACACACTAAGGTTTTTAAGAGCCAAGAGTTGAAACATGTTGCTTTCAAGCAAAGGGTAAAGAAATATCCAATTTTAAAAGAACACGGAGGACTAAATGGGTTGGAATTTAATTTGCACTTACTGCATTTTCAGTTATCTAATCACAGCCTATAAAAGGGGACATGAAACTGTTCAAGATGCTGAAAATATAATGCTCTGTTTAAGGGGCTTGAAATAGCAAAATATCTGACTATCATTTGAAAGTTTCCAAGAGTTGAAAAGTCTCGGTGCAATGCACAGGCACTTTGCTGTTTGAAGGTGTTCATTATTCTAACCGGGGATACCGTCCTGAGGGTCTTGCCCTATTCTAATCCCTAATTAACTGGTCGGAACAAAGATTGTGGTCACAGGTGACCTTGACATCGGGAAAGAGCCTGGCTGATGCCTCGGGGTGCTGCTCTTTATCGTGTCTTGACTGCTCTTTTCGTGTTCCTTAATAAACTAAAACAAATTAGTGCATAACATTAAAGTGACTTAAGATGATGTTGCTATTCAGATACCCTAATTTTAATGGATTTGTTGGTGGACATGCAAAAGACTGTATATTGTATAAAACATAACAAGCACAACATCCTAACAGTGTTAAAGGTACTTTGATTTTTAAATGCAGATAAAAATTAAATGATTATTTTAAAAAAAGAGTGAAATTAACCATGCTCAAAGTTGATACTAAGATGGCTACAGCTAAATACTAGGCGATCCTGAGAGAGAACCTTTTATTTCGAGGTGGAAGACATGAGACCAGGGATGGAGGTTCAGGTGTTAAAAGGGCCTAGCCAAAGCCCATGCTTACATCCAGTTTTCCTCGTAAATCTTCAAATTTCAAAGTGTAGTCCTGTTTCTTTTACTCTAACTAGCACAGAGTGTATACAAAACGAAATTTCATTTAGTACAGCTTTCAGACAGCAACATTGGGCCATCTTTGGAGCTGGTTAACAATTACCTTTTGTGTCACTGCCTCTTTTTCTTTGTCTGCTTCTGTCTCCTTGAACTCAAATCAGCCTCTGCAGATGGCCGCTCACATTGAGCCTTGGTTCTGCTGGTGGTTTCTTCCTGTTAAAAGGGAGTTTTCCTCTCTACTGTTGCCATATGCATGCTTGGTGACAGGGTTTGATGAAGAGTCAACGACACAATGCAAGCAAATGTCATCGCTGCAATTTCATCCAGGAGGAGCATGTCTTGCAAGTCAATGATTGGATGCAATCAATTGATTTTCCTAACCATTCTGACAGTATTGTCTCTGTAAAGTGGTTTGATATGACATGTATTCTGAATTGGTGCTATATAAATAACCTGAATTGAACTGAAATTGGTGCTTATGGTAAAGGTTGTTTACAGATAAAATCTACCAATAATTCTGCCATCTAAAAGTACAAAACTAAAAAAGACTAATTCAAAACTGGGTGAGGCTGAGAAAGAACAAAGAAAATATTTAGGCTTAACAATCAATAAGATTCTGTTTGTTTTTGTTTTTTTACTGCCATTTGTCAATGAGGAATAAAGACAGACAAATAATTCCCGACTTTACAGCTAATCTCAACTTAAGTCACATACCTTTCTGTGGAGTGTTTTCACAAACGTCTCAGTGATTAGTCTTGTGTACACTTCCAGCACTTATACGTACTGGGGCATTACCAGCTCTCATTGAATACAAAAGAGGCAATGGTGACTAAATGTCTATGTTTGCTCACAATAGATCAAGCCTGCCCGCCACATTGCAACATGGACCCACCTGTAGTCTGGGAAATAGCTTTTTTAGGGGTGGGAATTAGAGGATACAGAGGAATGAACAAGACGGACGTGCGTAACCCGGCCCAACATGCTACTTATCTACAAGCTTATGTTTCACAAAAGGGAAAAGATAAGCTAATGCGGGCTGGCACAATGATGGAATAGAGAAAGGAACAGAGAGTAGACTTGTGGGGGTGCAGGGAGTGGGGGCATGGGTGAGTAAAACATACCCAGGTCAGGATCTACAGGAGAGCGGTCATTTGTAACAGTCTGGATGCTTTGAATCCCAACAGAACAGTTAACCATTGACTAAAAGAGACTCAAAACATGGCCTCTATGTCTTTCATGGTTATTGTATTGCAGAGACCAGGAGCAAGAACCAGAAAGCCATTATAAAGGCCTCTACCTGCCCTGGGCAGTGAATGTTTAAAAATCAATGAAAAAAAGAAGCATTGTGGTCCGTCTTACATGGACGGCGGTATTACCTCAGTGTGTGTTCGCATGTGATTGAGATTATCCTTTCAGCAAGATTTAGAGAGTGAAAGAAAACAATGTTATAATCATTTACCCGTGACGGCGAAGGAAGGACAAAAATACTCAATGACTAATGAATTTCACATTGTGTCACTTGTAGTTAGAATAATAATTACTTTCTTTATGTTGACCAGAGCTTTTGTCATATATTAGTTCCAACCTCTGATGTTCAAGATTTAAAATTTTGTTATATCCAAAATTTTGTCATATATTGTCTCTATCTAAAGTTATATATTTTAATATATTTAATTGCTACAAAGAAATTGTTACCAATTATCTGGGCTTTATTTTAAGTTTGCCAAAAAGGAAGCCTTATCAATTCCTGTTTAAAATTTTCCCAAAGCATTGAAAGGCACAGCAAATATCTCAATAAGCATGTGCAACTAAACCTGGTATCAAAAGGGCCCTGGGTTCCTTCTGGCCCAAAAAGGTTCGGCCTAATTTTCAGGGCACATCTAGCCACTTTAAAAAAAAAAAATCTAAATCAAAATCTTGGAATTTTTCTATGTAGAATATTTTAGTGGCAAGTAAATCACCAATCACTATGAGTTTACTGCCTAAAACAAACAAGTTCTTTCGTGAGCATCTCCTACTTCAAAAAACATTATGTGACCCAGCCAGGGTCCGACCTTCCATCTAATAGAGAATCTGTTGACAAAGTAAAACATTTGTGTGTCAAGAAGGTTTACCAAACACAAATCATCTAAATGCAAATGGAAAATAGAAAAAAGTTAAAGAGCAATTATGATAAATTATTGATTGCTTCATTTTTAAGGGTTTCCTTATATATTAAAGGCATATGGATTCTTTTAGTCCTACAAACTTAGTAACATGAGTGGAAACCTTTTTTTTTTATATTTTTATTCCTAATCCTTTGATATTCTATTATCAATATGACAAATATCTAATTTCCTATATAAAAAAATTAATTTGTTGTTTCTGTAAAAAATATTTTTAACATTTGACATTAAAATTTCCTGCAGAACCATACAATTAATCTATATATTAAATTGATATTTTTTCCTTTGATTTAATGTCCTATGCCAGAATTGAAAGAGAAACCAAGAAACCATTGTTGCTTGAAAAAGTCTGTTATTTCTAAGCTGGATATATTTGCTGCCTGAGTTCTGTCAGACCAGCATACCTATAGTCATGTGGGTATGTTTATCGTTTATCCCTTCTGTTTATCCCCATTTATCACTTTAAACTACCTCAACAGGTGTGTATTTCTTTAGTCATGTACAAAAAAACACTCAACCTAACAGGGAGTAAACTGCTCCCGTTATATTTTATTATAAAAATCTAGTACAGATGTTATACAACTGTTTCATTCACAATACAAAACCGATACTGTAGCTTGGAGTGTTGCCACTACATAATTTAAAACGATATTAGCACAAATCATTCATACATTCAGCACTTATTTGTCAAAAGACTTGGAAAAACAAAGTCAGCAACAAGTAAATAACAACAGACCTATTTATCAACCAATGGGTTAGGTTAATTTTAAACTTTAACATAAGAATATTCAAGTTTATATATATAAAAGAGGAAGAAATGTGTGCATGACAAGTTTTGCACACAGCTTGTGATCAAATTTGCTCTATGTGAGGAATACGAGCACTGCTTCATAGAAATGCTCCAGCAAACAAAATGATGGTGTGAAATGCTGCAGCAGAATTCCTATTTAAGCCTGTTTATTATAGAGACTTTTGATTGGGGCTAATATATTGCAATATTCATGGATCTATTTTTAATATCAATATCGGACCGGGACATCTCTAATGGCGATGGATAGGATAAAAATAAAAACTGTAAAAGATATGAGTTTCTATCTAAAACACAGTCCATCCATTGGTCACATACTTGTAGGGCACTAAAACAATATTTTTAAGCAGTTCTTAAATTTACACACATTGCTCCTGTGTCAGATCATCTTTACCACTGCCTGTAAAGTGGAAAAAAAAAACCCACTGAGTGTTGCACAGCCCTGTTTAAGCACTCCACAATAAGCCATAAGTGATAAAATTGAACTTCAGTTGTCAAGTGTCTCAATTTCATCCTGGTGTATATTACACAATTATCCACAGCGCCAGGAAACAAATCCCATCGACTTGATTCCTATTTAATTATTCTACTTGTAAATCCTCCGGCGCTTCTTTTCCTCAAACCACAGACACACACTGAAAAAAGAGAAGGGAAAGAAGCATAATCATTCAAATCTCTACCTGTTTGCATGTCGGTTTCTAATCACAAAACAGGACTTCGGATCTCACTTGATTCAAAAGTAAGAAAATGGACAATACAATACGATTTGAAGGAGATGAGAAGAAATAATCAACTCAAAAAAGTTGCACAGGGGAGTTCTTTTCATTTTAGAGAATAACATTGACTGTTTAGGAGAGAAATGTTGACAAGGCAGTGGGAGCCAGTAAAACGGCAGATGAAAAGGCCAATGTAGAGTTTCCATGAGCAAACAAAACACTCCATATTTCTTTAAAAGACAAAGTGTTAAGTTAGGCTACTCTGCACACTGTCAATAGCAGCGTTTATCATCAGGCCAGCCACAGTCTATATATTGATTAAACCATCCATCACTTAAACTCTACAAGACATTATTTCTAATTAAAAACTAAGTCATAAATTTTGGCCTTTATTGCCAGGCCGAGGCTGTAAATAAAATCCAAGGGAGGCCAGAACCAGATTGCAGGGCCCATCCACAGTTTAGAGCAACACTTAGAAAAAAAAAGGAGAGACGAGTGCGATGGCACCTTTGGGATGCTGGAACGTCGCCTGCGGGGCTGACAGGAAAGAGGTGCTCGGCTCTGTCCCAGCAAAACAGATGCAAATCAATAATTTCTGGCCTTGTGTTTTTATAGGACAGCCACCTTCCTTTCAGAGGGGCAGAGGAGCCGGCTATAAGCATACGAAGAACAAATATGTAAATTACTTTTTCATAAACCTCATGGGCATATTTAAAGAGACGGGCACTGGGTGTACTTGAAGATGATGTATAATCATAAGAAGTCGTGAATGTGCACGAACCGAGCCTCTCTGCCCTCCATTTTCATCTACCAAAAACGTGACCAAGCGGACAATATTTTATTGTCGCTGCAGATAAACAGGCCATTAGCACACCTACACTTGCAGCCAAAGGTATGATGTCTGACGGCCAAACTTTCACCTCCCCCTTACCTCAAAAAAGCACTTATTTGAGTCAAAGCAGAGGACACTCTACCCGTTTGACAACTTCTGATTGCCTCAGCGTGAGCGCTGGTTGTCAGAAGGTGAACTCTCCTGTCAGCCAGCTGAGAGTGGCAGAGTGTTGGTTATTTTTTGACAGGCACACAAGGATGTCTGATTTCACAGGTACTAGCCAAAGGGAGGGGAAGAAAATGAAGAACAGGCTTGTCTGGTGATTCACAGGCAGAGATTCTGACTAAAGTTACTGTGTACAATCAGTGTTCATTTGCATCTTGTTTTTTTACCTGTTAACCTGACCCTTATAGTGTAGCTTCAACCTCACATGTCCTTGAAAGCTGTAACTTAGTTACTGAATAAAAAAAGATTACATATTCATGTTTGACAAATAAAAATACCTTGACGAAGTATCAACAAAACTTTGCATGTTTTGCACTCTCTTTGATTCCAAGTTGTTTGTTCAAACTGTAAGGAGAGGACATATGAACAGAAGTCTTACCAGGTTCCACAACTAGGTTTCTGTTTGGACTTGGATTAGGCCTTTCTATCACATAATCTAAATCCTTTATCTTGGTGCTCTGCCTGCATATGAGGATTGTTCTGCTAAAAATGAAACCTTCGCCACCATCTAAAGCAGAGGTCAGGGATTATCGGACCCACCTGCTGGCTAATCCGGACACAATCTAATTTAAAACATTTATAAATGACCTCATGTTGTCCGATGACAGCGTCGAATTTCACTTTCGCTGCTTCTCCTGTTCGTACGGGAAAGCCCTCCAGGACCAGGCTACATGTGATGCATATTAGCCAATGAGCTGTGTCAGTCAGGGCTGTTGATGCTACCTACTTTTAGACACAGCAGGCAAACCTGTGGCAAGCCGGGCGGTGGGTAACGACGATGAGAAAAAGTGAAAGAAAGTGTAGACTGTCGGAAGAAGTGCGGTGAACTGGTGACAGAAAAGTGAAAAGGCGTGCTCAAAGATGATCCTGCATATTTTGAGTATGTTTGGCTCAACCTACTGCTGTGAAGCAGGATTCTCCACCATTAACATAATCAAAAATAAATATTGATCCAGGCTCAAAATGTGCATCTTTATATGTGCTTGAGAATGGCTTTGTCTCCAATCAAACCCAGGTTTAAAGCCTTGCAGGGCAGCCTAAATTCCACTTCTCTGATAAAGCCATAAAAATTTAAAAATAAAGAAATAACATTCAGTTCAGGTATTTTATAAAATATGTGAATCAGGAAATTGTCTATATACCAAACAGAACGATTTTTGTTCTGTACTTTAAAATTTCTATATCTTTTTTAATTTAAAAATTAAATTTATAAAATGGATGCAAAAAAAAAAAAAAATCATTTTATTTCAGTGTTAAATTCTGTTTAAAGTAACAGATTATAATTAAAAATGTCTCTGGACCTTTACTGGTTGATGATTTTCTTTATTCGGACCCTGCAGATTTTTTATTGGTTACTTCTGATCTAAAGTCTTATGCAGCTTAAGGGAGCCTTAAAAAAAAAAAATCTTCTTTTCAGGTTATGATTTTTGAAAAACAAATGTATGAACATGTGATGTTTTTGTGGTGATCTTTGACACCACAAAACCCCAATGTAAGTCATGGAAGCAGTGTTCATGTTATGGAAAAGTTAAAAGAGTATAAATACCATTCCAATGGACTCTACAATAACTATATACATTAGTAGCGATCCAAAATTTCCTCACTTTCCTTGATGGGTCTTTGGCTCGACCTTGGCCAGTCCCCTACAATTAATTATTTAACATCAATCTTTGTACTAAACTATTTTTTCTGCCGTGATTTGTGGACATTCAGACCTAAAGAGAAGCATTAACACCTGGTCAGACACTGTAATTCAGTGAAAGGGGGGAGTCAGAGTAGAAAAATATGGAAGAGGGCATTACTCCAGTGGCTGGAAGTTGGAGGGGATATTGCTGGGAGTTGCAGGAAAGTGGGCTGCCATTTGGCTGGGAAGAGCCATTTTGAATGGCTGCTACTTTTTTCCCTGCCTTTACCTTACATGCAATGTCCATTTCTGACTTGATAATTTAAGAGAAAAAAATGGGTATTCATATTTGGCCAACTTATATCGAGGCACAATTCTGAACCAATAGGTGGCCTTGGTATTAGCAAAAGACAAAATTAAAGAATCACCCTCCGGGGAAGAAGAAAGAACTAATGACTGAGCTAAAAAGAACATGACAGAGTGATCCTCTATTAAAAGCCCAGAAGTAATCGCTTTCTTTTTCCTCACTGCTTCTTCTTTCCTTAGTATCCTAGGAGATCTTAGCTTAGGACGTAAACTCAGCTGCCTGTGCACATCAAACGGAGCTGAAAAGCTCTGAACACCTTCCCGTAGCTTAGGGTTTTGGTGTTGGGTGCACTGGTAGTTCATCTAGACCATATGTGATAATATTCTAAAGAGGAAAGAAAAAAAAAGAATCTAAAATGAACAATATTAGGTTTGATATTTGAGCTATAGTATTTTGGTAGTTACACTATATCTTAGAAGTCCAAATTATGTCATCACTTTTCCTCTGGATTTTGATTTGTGTTAGTTTCAACACATTCCATAGAAATCCAATCAGTTCCTGAACCCTTTTTCTAAAAATCAATCGCTTCTGATCTTACCAGGGTAGGAAGCAGCATATTAAATACAAAAATAGGATAGTTTGAGATAAGTTGATAGAAAATGATGGAGGGAGAAAAAAAAACACTGAGCTGCATTGTGAATTTACTGTTAGGACTGTTGTTTTTATTGACACAGTAAACATTTTAGTGGTAGAAAGGCACATAACAAAGACACTTCTACAAACCTCCTGCTAACCCCTTTCTACACACATATAGCTTCAAATTTACCATTCCCTGCCAGACCTGGGGGTTTTCACCTCTACCAATCAAAACAGGTGTAACACTGTAACATGCCTGGACTTGCTCAGGAGGTGAGGTGCTACAGGAAGTAGGAAACAGTGTGGGCTTCTGTGTAAAGGTGATAGATTGCGAATGAGAAATAGATAGGTTCTTAGATGTTAAAAAAATGTGTTATATTCGTAAATCACCTTAGATCCTGGTCACTGATCAACCACTAGCAATCAAACCTAAATTCTAATGGGCCAGATTTTAATGAGTATGACTGTTTAGGTTCTGGTTCAGTCACTGAATTCATAGTTATCACGATCGCTATTCTCTTTGTTCTGCGTTTTGGAAATTTGAAATATATTTTACCTTTTTACGTTCGGAGCTTTCTGACCTCATTCAGTCAGAAGGTAATTGCAGCTCATTGTATGCCCCCCTTACTGGGGTGATACTCAAGCAGGAAATAGGGCCTTGAGTATGGGACCCACGCAAGAATACCTGCTGTGTACCCTATGTGTATCCTAGTTGGGTTACAAAATTTAAATCAGGTTAAAATTAACATATCTTGGTATCCATATGGAATCAACTTTGTATTCAAAGGTTTGGTCCTGTGGGTTCAATTCCCGGCCCAGGGTCTTTCTACATGGAGTTTGCATGTTCTCCCTGCACATGCGTGGGTTCTCTCTGGGTTACTCCGGCTTCCTCCTACAGTCCAAAAACATGACTGTTAGGTTTATTGGCCTCTCTAAAGTCCCCTTAGGTGTGAGTGTGTGTGTGAATGGTTGCTTGTCCTGTTTGTCTCTGTGTTGCCCTGCGATGGACTGGACCTGTCCAGGGTGTACCCCGCCTCTCGCCCGTAGACACCCCTTGCGACCCCACTTGGGATAAGCGTGTAAGAAAATGGATGAATGGTTTTGTCCTGTGTGAAAGCCATATAGACTCCTTTGTAACCAAGTTTTTTAATCTGTACCAATGTCTAAGTTATGAATCTGGGTTCTCAAGTTCAGTTTTCTGTGTTACAAACTAATGGTGATGGAATAGCATCAAAAGTTCATATTTCAAATTGCATG
Source organism: Cyprinodon variegatus (assembly GCF_000732505.1). Lineage (NCBI taxonomy): Eukaryota > Metazoa > Chordata > Actinopteri > Cyprinodontiformes > Cyprinodontidae > Cyprinodon > Cyprinodon variegatus. The sequence goes on from NW_015150755.1 coordinate 460,588, forward strand.
TGTCCAAACATTCGACCTAACCCCTCAATCACTATACTAAAGTCAGTTAACTGACTGTTTGGACAGATGATCACTACTTTTTACTCCCCAGTGTCCAGGTAAGATGGTGCATCAGCCATCTTTGTTATTTGTCGACGCCACAACAAATCCAATGATGCTTTGTGAAGAGAGTTTTCGCAAAGGAATCTAGGGTCTATCTGTTTGTCTAGTGACCATGGATGATCACTGGTTTTCAAGGTTCATAGTACTGCTTTTTCAACCACTAGATGTTCGGACACTAATTTAAAGCAGAGTAAACACTATATAGTGCCCCATATAGTGATTAGTGCGGACGGTCGGACACAGCCACAGTGTTTACCTGGCATTGCCCATATGGTTTTGCTTTAGTCAGGTATTATCAAAAAAACAGCCCTACAAGCTTAGCTTAGTTTGAATATTTTTTCCTTTACTGTTAAAATTGTCTTGAACATTAAAAAAACAAGATTATACCGGAAAGAAATTAAAGGAATATATTCCTTTTTGAAGCTATGCTAACAAGCATTCTGATGAATCATCTTACTTGATGGCAAAACATTAGATTGATATTTATCTTCTCTACAAATGTCTCAGCAAGGCCTCAATTTGACCCCAAATGAAACACAATTATTCAGACCTTTGCATATCTGCTTTGTATCTGTATTCAATTACCAGTAACAACTTCTGTGGGACATGATAGCTTTGAAAATCTTTCGTCTTTGTGTAAGTTAAAGCTACAGTAGCAAGACCATAATTTTCACTTGGACAATTTGGAGTGAATCAACACCTAAGGCCTATTGCTTCATAAGTACCAAATTAATCATTTCTGCTGTATTCTATAATGATCAACCAGACAGAAGGAGAAATCAATGTGTTTCTAATCAACACATTTACTTGGTAACCCAGCTATGTATATTCAGCAGAAAGACCTGAGGATTCAATTAAACAAAGACTAAAAAATTACTAGGGCCCTAAAGCCTGGATTCAGTTCCACTGTGGATTCTTCTGCCATTTTTTAAGTGACCTTAAAGATCCAGCCATCTGCTCTTTGGCACCACCGGTACTGGATCCAAGTCAATATGCATGCCGCAATAGTCTGGTGCTATGCAGAACCTACCCAGGAAAAACCCTAATATTTCCACCAATCTGAGCTGTGGTAGCTATCCAAATATGTATCCATCTATTTACGGATCAGAGGAAAAACGTCCAGGAAGGAATCTCTCTGTCCTAAAATATCTATCTTTGTACAGTTTAGATTTTCTGAATAGTGTGTTTCCTGTGCAACATATAACCAACCCTAATGATTATTCTTATAGCCTGTTTTTGCGATATTATTAATCTTTGCAGTGTAGTTATGTACCTAATACCCCAAAATGTTGCACAGTAGATAAAGTTAGGTAATAATTGTGAGCAGTAAAGAACATGGAGAGCTGTTTCCTCCGAGACATGTTTGACTTTATTCAAAAGTAGATGTAATTTATTTTTGTTTTTACTTTAAACATATCTAATTTGAGGGTTAATTGTAGTTATTTTATCATTAACAATGATATTAATGATTATTAATAACTAATACTGATTTTTATTTCTGCGTTGAATCTTCAGTTCCCAAATGGCATCACTTTTGTTTTGGTCTTATTTGAGGGTAACTTATTCTTATTACACCATTTCAGTTTGATTGTTTTAGCTACGCCATAAAGAAATTGTCCCATCTTAAATAAAATAGCCTGCAGTGTCATCTGCAAATATTACAGTTTTCATGTAGAGCATGAGGTATGATCAATAAAATTGATTCACCCAATTTTTTGTTTATAAAGATTTTATTTTTGGAAAATCTAATTTTTTTTTCCATCAATGCACGTCCTTGGCTTCCAAAGCTCAGGGTGATATCAGTTCTTCACTTTCTGTCATTAGATGTGAATTTATAACTGATTGTGTGATACCAACTGCAAACATTTAGTTTGTAGCATTTTTCATTGTTTGCGGTGAAACATATTTTTAAAGCATTCTCACTACTCGAATTTCATTGCTGTTTAAATTTAGGCAACTTCCAAAATGGAAAGACTAAAATAAAAGCTATTTTTTCAAAATAATGCAAGTAACTTGTCATTTTTATTTTAAAATGTATGGGGGAAAAAAATGATTTTGTCGAGAAAAAGTTGAAGATTAGATTTTTAAGCTACATTGCCCAGGCCCATTTTCATATATCTTGATACATACTTAAGCATGTCATTTATGCATATTCTGAATAATTTAGACCCCTGCACTGATCCCTGAGGAACCTCACTACCAATGATCACACACTCAGAAATATTATAAACCTTTACACTACTTGTACATTCCGTTTTCAGAGCAGCTTCTGTTCCGATTTAACAGTTCATCTAATTTTTTGTACTTCAAGGTTATATACTATCAAATTTTGAATTATTGTATCACATATATGTTTTAAATCTAAAAATATTCCTGCAACAAGCTGCTGATTATCGATTTAAGTAGTTAATTCTATGGATTCTAATATGGCCTGTGCAGTTGTGCAGTTTGCACCAGACGGTCCTGGGTTTGATTCCTGGTCTAGTATCTGCATGGAGTTTAGAGGCTGGAGAAGATGGATTGATACTTACATGGCTAATGTTTTTTAGCGTTATGATTTGAGCCTGTACTAGTCAGCTTATAATTATCCACTATAAGTGGCTTTATTGTTTTCTTCCCTGTAATCAGCCCCTGATGACAGCATCATTGGACTCGACTGCATCCAAAAGATGAATAGTTGCAGAGAATCTATTTATCAAAAATCTTGCCGTCAAAATTTGGTTAATATAAATCCTCTCTTCCATTTTTTTCTGCTTTGACCCCATCAACCTTAAATACTAAACTGTTGATTTACTACTTCACAGACCCCACCCTACTTACAGCAATGTGACAATCGATGCTTTCCACTTAACTAGGCAATATTCATAATTATAGGGCTGAGGGGTTATTTCCTTGAAACTCGTAAATATGTTAATTAAGTGCAGCTAAATTATTGATCTGAAAAAAACCTCTATGTTGGTGTATTTTAATATTGCTCAGTGAATTATAAAGCTGGGAAATGAGTCAGTCCACACAAAATAGAAACAAGATGCCAAACCCAAACCCCCGCATGGTTTTTGCAGAGGAAGCCGTGTTTGATGCAGTCAAATACATTTTCAAGTGAGACCAAAACCTGATCAAACCTAATGAACTGAAGACTTTCAAAACCTCTCGAATTAAGTAGATTTTATCTGTTGTGGGCACAAAAAGTCTCGTCCCATTGGATAACCTCTTCTCATCTTGGTTACCAGGGCTTTGGAGAAGGATTTGTAGTCAGTACAAAGAAGAGTCGCAGGGCACCAGTACTTTATTTTCTGCAGATTCCCTTTTTTGGGCAGAAAAATGACTCAGGCTTTCACTGAAAACATCGAAACAGGTCCTCTGCCAAGCTGTCCCAATAAGCACTACAGAATTCAACAGTGAACCAGTCAATGCCAGGAGCCTTCTGGTCCTGCTAATTCAGAAGGGCTACATGGAGCTCATGAGGGCCCTGGGGGCGCTCAAGCTGGGTGTTGGTCTCCTCGGAGACCTGGGGTAAGTCACTGCAAAGTTTCCCAAACAGCTTGTCATTCCTGTTGTATCCACTTTGGAAAACCAGTACAATTTAACAGTTCACCTCTTGATCTGACCTGACTAACTCAAGTTAAAGAAAAAACTTGAAGACATCCATTTCTTCGATGTTTTACATCTGGGACCTTACCAGTACTCTTTGGACTTTTGTGTCCAGTAGGTTCGAAACCAATTCTTAATCTTCCCCTGCATTAACTGCCGTATTAGGTAGTTACCACAGCAGAAGTAGTAAGCTTCTACCAGGGCCGAGCCACCCATGTTTTTATAATGTTTTGCCTACTGGTCACATCCAAATCACTTCCAGTTTGAAGAAGTTGCAAACAATATATAATCAAAATCATCCAGCCTCACATGAAAGCACGTGCTAAGTACCTCATTACATCTGTTTTGTATCATGAACAGTTGCCTCCTATAAGCAAAGCATGTTTTAATAATGGTTATCAACACCCTGACATAACTTTCATAATAGGAGAGGCCAACTTTCTATGCCTGGATAGCTCTTTGACCAGAAAATTACCACTAATCAACAGAGTTAATTTCGACAGTGTGAATTTTGTTGTTGGAAAAAAGCCATTCAAACCCCACCTGTTCCATTTTCTCTACAAAATAAATCACAGGCTTGTTCATGCTGGCTGCAGAGCTAATGGACGCATGTCGAATCATCTCTCACACAACCAAGAAAACTTCCTTCACGCCACCAGCACCCCTGTTGATGCTGTTATTTGATGTCAGCATAGAAAGGCTCCCACCATGGTGCCCTATGACACCTGCCGGCAAGGCACCCCTATCAACCACATTTTGTCAAAAAACAACCTTAGACCTTAACAATCTAAAAACAAAAACAAAAAACAACAAAATATTAACCTGACAAGACCTAATGAAAATGGTGGACAAAAGCCAAAAGATGCTTCTCCACTCGAACATGCAGCAGAAGAAAGAAAGAAAGAAAGAAAGAAAGAAAGAAAGAAAGAAAGAAAGAAAGAAAGAAAGAAAGAAAGAAAGAAAGAAAGAAAGAAANAAGAAAGAAAGAAAGAAAGAAAGAAAGAAAGAAAGAAAGAAAGAAAGAAAGAAAGAAAGAAAGAAAGAAAGAAAGAAAGAATTTTATGAACCATTTTATTCCCATTTCAGATACAAAATGAAAAGGGGCTGAGGTCTTCAAATACAAATTTCCAAATTGCATAGGAACACACTTTTTTTTTTACTTGCCATCTTCCTAAACTGAAAGCATAGCAGAAAAGCATCCATAGCGATCCAAAGCATCTTAAGGATTCATAATAATCATTACGGAATATTCATGAATTTGTTTGTGGGTTTAATAAATTTTTACCAGACAACTTGAAAAATGTTGCACAGAACTTTTCAGATAAAATGACCTGCAGGAACAGACCGTTCTTACATTAGCCTTAACCAGTTATTAAAGATAATCACAACACTGATGTTTGGGCAAATATATTTTTTCAGAGTCAACGTTGTCAAGACAGCAGCGCTCTCTGCAGAGGCTCTACAATAGACCAGTATCAGCCGTACAAACAACATAAAACAATGTGTGCCATTTAAAGTAATTTGGTAATTTAAAGGGTTTCTGCACTTTGCCTTGTATCTCTGAAACCCTGGCTGTTTCTCAGGCAGACCTGAGTTGCCTCAGTAACCAGACACACCAACGATGTGCAAAGTCAACTACTTCTGGACCAAATTCAAATCCGAGGGCAATGCTGACATAGGCTGAAAGCAGTCCACCCCCTTTCCAATTCAAATGACCTGTTTTGCATTATTTGGAAAATCCCCCTGAGCAGGATCATGCTATCAAAACAAATGCTGGGCTTTAAGATAACAGAACCAAAACTTAGCCGGGCTGCTGTCACAGCTCATTATGGTCAAACTAACCTGAATGGATGCTGCTATGGGAAACCATACTGGCTATGCAAAGCATTGTTCAGAGAGTTTTATGCTCTCAAATGAGTTTGAAGTTGAGCTTTGCAGTTTGAGCGAACCTACATTGCTTGTGCCAAAGTGTTTAAAAGCCCAGTTAAATTTTAAACATGTAATATAATGTAGTGCATGGTTCTAAAGAAGGACAAGTGAAAGGTAGTTTTAAAAATGTACACTTAAGAATAACAAAAAAATGTATTTTTAATGCTCTTCTCTATTCTAAATTCTCTATTCTAAAAGGCCTTTTATTCCACCACAAATATTGAGTTGTGGTTTAAATCCATTTTATTTTGGCACCAAGTGTTCTTCCATTAAAAAAAAAACAAAAAAACTGTTGATCTTCCTCTCTGAAAACAACCAAAATAAATAAAATAAATATCAACCCTCTGATATGTGTGCTATGGTCACACATGGCTAACAACAGGGAATCGACCACAAATGTTTCTACAGTAGCAAAAAGTATATCCTATTATAGAGTATATTGTTTTTGTTTTTTTGTTTTAAAAAAAAAAAACTTAATTCTGGAAAGTTTTTCCACAAAACACTGTGATATAGTAATAGGTCATATTAGCTAATTCCACAAGGTAAGATTACCTCAGAATTAAGGGAGAAATATTGAGATGGTGTATTGTTTGTGGGTCCAACCAGTCCCACAATTTTAAAGCAGAAAAAATACTCCGACATGATTTCTGATGAGATGTTCAAGAACATCAGATATATGTGTAGCATTTTGTAATCTACTGTCTCCGGACGATCTTTTATTTCCAGGTGGATCATCTAAATAAGTGGTCCTCCTAATTGTCAATTATTCTAGTGATATGTCGCCATAGGCTGCCGCTACCCAACAGCGGCAACTAATAACAAAGATGGCGCAGGCACCTCACAGTAGACCAGTGTGGGATTGATCGTCTGTTCAAACGGTAAGTTAAATGAGTTCACGATAAACTCCACTATATAGTCCCCGCTCTATATAGTGATTTAGGAATTTAGGGGTTAAAGCGGACGTTCGGGCACATTAAGCTTGCATGAGCTATGAAAAAAGCGACTTTAAAACAGAGCGTACACAAGGAGAAATGGACTTATGCATGCTCTCGCACGTGCATTTTTTTGTGGAGGGAGCAAGTTTTTCTTTTTTTTTATTCGAGAAAATCCTCCAAAATACCTTTAAATGCATTATGTTTATACATTTTTTGTAGAATTTTGGTTATAATTGCTACTGAAGGTGGGTTGCTCTGTCAGCTAAAGACATGTTGTACCATGTCTACACTGAAGATAACGATTCATCAATTACTAAATCGTTTCACGATTATGTCAATAATTGATTAATCACGATTAATTGGATTAATTGTTTCAGCCCTAATTATAACACCATTTTTTTGGTAAAAGAGGTCAAAGTTAAGCACCGTGGTGGCAGCTACATGGTCTTGGGGTATTTTTTTCAATTCTATTTCATTTTATTAGATCTATTTCAAGTACACTTTGTTCATCCCAAAAGGAAATTAAATGGTGTTTATAGAGTGAGTAGAAAATTTTGGTTCAAGATACTTTGCATTCAGTCCCTCTCTGTTTAAGCTGTTTTGCAAAGAAGAATGGGACGGAGATGTGCAAATCTGGTGAAGACACACTAGAAACACATGCGGCCACAATAATTCTACATAGTAATTACTTAGTGGGTGAATATAAGGCCCTATCGAACTCAAGCATTTGTAAAAGTGGGTTGCTCTATCAGTAAACATCTAATGCACAGGGGTTTCTGGTTTTAAAATGAAAAAAAGAAAGTAAAAAAAAAAAAAAAAGGGAAAGACAGTGCACCAAATGCATAATCTATTATCGAATTCCTGTGCTTGTAAATAAAAATAAGATTTAGGCATGCTAAAAATGGGGATATTCTTCAAGTTAATCAGGCTCATTCAAAAGTGAACAAAGATAAGTAAATTTAAACAAACAAAGGCCGTAATTCAGCTTCAGAGAACATCAGGGTGGTGATCTTTCTTGTTTTTTAATTAATTTGACATCTTTCAGCACTAATACAGTATCTGATTTCTAGGCAGCACCAGCACACAGTCAAGCAGTTTGACAGACGAGAGAAAGCAGCAGGCTGCTGGACCAGCCGCTGAAATGTGTTCCTACACACAATCAAGTCCATTATGTATAAAAAACACAAAACTCAGCACACAAATAAGCCGCTCTCAATATTATTTCAATGACAGCCACAGTTCTATTTTCACCTTTGCTACTAATGGGTCCATTACTCCTACGTAAGCAACATTTACCATCCTGTCTTTGTCTCCAGATATGTCGGTGAATAAACTAATTGTAAAAATGGATTTTTCCTAGAACGTGTGTGCAACTGCTGGAATCGAGCTCAAACGTTGGATCCAATTATTCACCTGTGGAAAATAAAATCCATCTATGTAACTCTGCAGATGTTTGCTACAAATAAAAGAAGAGGTGATATGACACATTCTGACTCATATCCTAATCTCATTGAATACTAATTCAGGAAATAGCACACAAATAAAACAAAAAAAGAGGATACAGAAGAATTGTCGGTGTGGGTGTGTGTTGATGTGAGGGACATTGAGGAGTGGGGTAAACAGGGGGGCATTAACTGGCAAACCCAGACCACCAGTAGACTCTGGAGGACAAACAATCTCCCTAATTGAATTCAATCCCACCTCTCTGCAGGAGGCACCCAGGGAAGTGGATCCATTCATTCTGGAGAGCCAGGAAGCGTGCATGTTTGTGTGTCTTTGCGACGATGGATTGCGAAGGGGAAGGGCCTCGGCTGTCATGACAATTGAACGTGAAAAAGCATGGAAGATGAGTACAGAGCAGTCGGATATGCTTGGACAGTTTGGAAAAGCTGGTAGGAAGGGACGAGATTTGACATGTGAAAAAAAAAAAAAACGCGAACCAGCTGTACTTTTGCTTGATTATACCAAAACCTTAATTTGCATTAGAGAATGAAATCCAAACATGCTCTTTACATACAAAGAAAAAGATTCGCCTTGTTGCTGTCATAGAAATTAGAGGCTTATCGAAGGTGTTCTCCAGATTTGCATAGGGAGATGAGCACCCATCATAAATCATTTCAGTAAACACCCGACTGCACACAAGGAACAAGCCAAACTGGCTCACATGATTGCTCTTCATCACTGCACAGTGTTTGGCGAGGTGACTGCGACGGGGCACATATTGTACGTTTAATCTCGGATCGATTTTGTATTCATGAATTGCAATCAAACATTTTCAGCTCTGTTTATGAAGTCTGAAAAATGGCACAATACCTTAGCCTGAGAACGGAGGGCGGATCTTGAGTGCTGCTGATTACAATTCCTGCAATTCACATTCGAGGTGATAAAGGCATATTCTGTCCTGGAAAGAAACGGGGAAAGAGTTTAGGAAACCCACAGCAAGGCGTGATAATGGATATTTCTTTAAAAATAGATGATGAGAAACGATACATGGAATAATGAGACCAATTTAAGCACATTGCTTCATTTAGGCACATATCTAGGATCAAGACTTGTGACAAAATCCTTTTCTCACAATTTTAAAACATGAATAAATTTCACTGTTTTATATTTATCATACTACAATAAAAACACAACCTCGAGACCTTACATTGGTTGATTTGCAAAGACTAGTAATGTCATGCTGTTTCTCTTCACCTTGCCACATATACACTTAGGTAAATAAATGAATATATAGATATAATAATTATTTATTTTCAACAGCATAATTATTAACTTCTTACGGCCACATCAGACCTCTTTATTTAGGGTTTCTTCTAGGTCAACAGTTATTGAACGACATCTTCATAAATATTTCAGCCAGTTTTCTGCAGCTTCTCTCTGGCACTAAGACTGCCTGCCATACTATTCAGGTCACATCAGCTTTTAATGGCTGATTTATTAGAGCCCAACAGTGGTTTGGTGATGGGCTACAGGACAAAGAGCCTGTTTTAAACTGCATTAAGCCTCTGCAGTAAATATCCCATACAACATTAGCATTTTGATGACTGCCCTCCCATACACTCGTCAACCTTTTGCGCTGTCTCGTTACCCCTCCACCAGATGCACATCTCAGCCCTTCTTCCCTGTGTCCTTTCTCTCATTTAGTTCAATTTTTAAACATTCTTTTCTTCCATTCAAGCCACTTTGCTAAAAATGTTTACGCTGAATACCAGTATCTAAAAGCCAAGTAGTACTGTTTAATAACATCTGAATTAATGAACTAAAAAAAGAAATTCTAACTTCATTCACAGTTATTAAGTATATATAATTTATTTTTCACCTCTACAAATAAAGTATCTTTACCTGATTTTTAATCCTTTCTCACATGCAGTCATAAAACTGATGAGCACTATACAGCAGCTTCTGTAAATGCAGTTTCCAAGGAAGGTAATTCATAAATCAAATTAAAAAGACCCTTTGTCAACTGTGAATCTCCACAAATTAGAGTATCATTGAAAGTTAATTTATTTGAGCAATGCTTTTTTAAAGATTGAAACTCAAATACAAATTCATCTAAAAAAGTTTTAAATTTCTAAAACTGACCTCTAGGAGTTTAAAACATTACTCGCTTAATAGCTTACTGATGACAGAAACACAAAATCAGTTTTCTCTCCATAATTTGGAAATTATATTCAATCAATAACATATTTTAGTGTAGAAATGTTTAGACATACAACACATATGAGAAAGACTGCATTCAGGACAATATATTAACAAAAAGTTGAGTGTCCAATATCAAAATAAGTGGTCCTCGTATTTGTCAACCGTTCTGGTGATAGTTCACATAAGGGCACCCTACATGATCGTCCCTAAGGTAGCTATGTTTTTCTGCCCATGATCACTTTCAGGTGTATGTGTGGCGTGCTACGGTTTCAGCCAGTCATTAAACCTTGCCTTTCTATCCACGGTTCTTTGAAAACGGCCAAGGGTCGTAAGCGAAAAGGTGTCTACGAAGTGTATGAGAAGAAGAGAAAGGCCTCAGAAAAGAGAAACAAGACCAGGGTGTTTTTGGGAGATTCTTTCACATGATGGCGTACACCAAAAGTAAAGGTCGGGCTTCCCACTGATGCCTTGGTTGTGAAGTTTCTACTAGACAGCTAAAGGTTGGCATGCTATTTGGAGAAATCAATTTCACATCACTGCTATTAATGGACTTGTGCATGCTCTCTAACACGTTTATTGGCATTCTAATAGGGACCTTTAAAAATTTTTGCAAAAGTCCTCCCTGCACATTTAAGGAATAAAGCCTACTTAAAGAGTTTGGGTTAAATTCGGAAGTGTTCCAGGTGTTCAGACAGACATAAATGTGAAACAAGGTCTGAAGAGTCCTCCCTTTAAATTAAGTCTTTGCAATTTTCCACAGTCAGTGCTCACTTGTGAAGCCTTGTGTTTTAGTATGAAAAGCATTAGCACAAACATCAACCAGTTTCTCTTTCCTATATACCTGTTTCTAACATGCTTTTTCTTCCCACCAACCTTTCATTATCCTCTTTGACTGTCTATGAACACCCAACCTCTTAAAAAAGCCTTTTTGGCTTAAATCTCTCTGTGAAAGATGTCAGTGACACACTGTGATACACTTGAAAAGTCAGCAGCCTTATATGTTTGTGTTAAAAGTGATTGTGTTTTTAAAATATACTGATAATTAGTGATCATCATCAAACTGACCAGATTCAAAATTTTAACACTATACAGATGTATCTGTGTTTTGCTTTGGCTGAGATAAAAATGTTTCAATATATCATTTAAAAAGATTAGCGACAGTCAACAATTTCAGTCATTTATTTGTGAGACTAATCGCATGAGTCAATTATAAAAAAAAAAAGAAAATACAGTACCAAAAAATATGGGAGAAAAAATATCTGAATAATCGTGCCCATTTCTAAACATCATCTGGGCAAAATGACCAACCAATCTTGGCTTTCAATCGTGCTGCCAAGGGCTTGCTTCATCAAATCTGCTCTTCATTATGTTTGATCAAATTTAAGTCTCTGGCAGCGGATGCAGATGCTATAGGTCAACTCGGCTCAAAATGCTGTAGCTGGTTTGGTCAATGGAGCATCTGCCAATTATTTTGCAGGCCCGCGATTGTTTGGAAAGAAACCCGCTCACACCATATTGCAACAATTCCTACCATAAACTATCACACAAACTGAATGACTAACATGGGAAATAAAAAAAATATCCAATAGTGGACAAAACTTGCCTTTATTTTAGGCGTTTAATTTTGAATATCTTCCTCATACTCTATCGGATTTCTCCACTGAGCAGAGGAATCTCTAAGCTAAATACTGCTGGAATGTTCTGTGCAAAGATAAGCAACCATTCAGAAGAACAAGGCACTGATTTAAATGCTGCCTTACAAATCTACGTTTCACATTAAACAGACATTCCAGTTGGTTTGCATGTGGTACTGACAAGCAATAAGTGTTGTAGATAAAAGAAATTCCTCCAGCCAGCTAATGGACACAAAAATAAAATAAAACAAGCGAGGAAGGGGTAGCACTGCTAATCTCTGCAGCATTAAGACAAAACTCTCGTTTCTCTGGCAATAACAAAGTTAAAACTGTGGCCCCAAATAACGTTTACGCAAGTTGATATCTAACTGGGATGTGCCTGATAGGAATCATACTGTTTAAAATACTCTTTTATATGTATTTTTTTCATTTCACAGGTCTCTTAGGATTACTATTCTTCTGCTGTTGCTGAAAAAACAAATAAACCAGTTAAACCAAAAATTATGCACCAGGGAGGTTAACCAGAAATGCATTCAATGGGCCTGGAAACTCTAAATGAGAATATGTTTCATTTAGTTTCCACAGCTGTAACCTGTTCGGGCTCCAAATCCTATCACAGAGCAACAAAAGAAAGTTTAAGCCTTTAGCAGTGGACCTGGGTAGCATAACTTAGTTAACTCAACTAAACCTGTCAGCGAAAGTCCTTGTAGGACCATTCTAGGTTTCTGATATCAAATTTATACATTTATCTCCTTAAACCAGAAATAAACCTAATTAATGGATGATTACTCTGGAATATGTGAATTTATGAGCTTGATTATTCCTCTTAAAATGTCTATTGTACTAGATTTTACTTAAAGCATAAAAAGTTGCCTTATTTATAAGTCTCAACATGCTGACATTTTAAGGTTTGGATTAAACTGCCCATCCAAAAGGCCACTTTAAATTGTAAAAGAAAAAGGTCTGCATGTTAAGTACAGGCTGTCTAAGATTCCATTATGAAGCAAAACTGAGAGAAGGATTAATTTTACATCATCTCATTAACTTTTCACTGCCTGCTAAAGATATGCGACCATTTAAATTAGAAGGGAATGTGAGGCATTTTTTTTTTTTCTTCTAAAGAAGTGTGTTGGAGTGCCACACATACTATCCAGGATCACTAGAAAGCTAAAGTGAACAATTGTCCTCCTGCTGAAAAGCATGAGTGCGAGAGCCGGCACTGTGTGTTGCAACACACAGAAAATTGGCTCCTTTTCTTTGTCACATTATCCACTCCGCTCCGTTTTTTAGCTCCCTTGTCGAAAGAAGTGCGTTCTAAATTACAAAGTGATGAAACGTAGCATGACTCTCCAGCAGTCACTGCCACAATCTTACACCCAAATTTTATTTCACACTCCAAATGTGATTCATTGTAGTTATAGTGAGCTGATAGGGCTTGGTGTGTGGTTATGCTGCAGAAGACACCATTTCTGGTAATGCCTGACCATAATGTAGCATGTGGTAATGTTTTTCTTTCATGGACGATTTAGGATTTCATTATCATTAAGTATGTTAATTCCACAAAAAGATTCTACAGGAGAAGGAGAAGGTTGCGTTTGCCATACCACTAACATATATGTATGTTGTTGTTCTACTTTACTGTAAACAGTTTTCAGTTCTGCACACAAATTAAATGCAATTCATTTTAATTAACTCTAAGCCGGTGTTTACATGACAAATTTGTTCAAAGATAATTGAGCTGGAATTTGAGATCTTATCAATTCATGTTTGCTTATAGAAATGCATGCAAACATAAAAAAAAAAAATTGATACTCTTTATTATAACCAGGAGTTATAGAACTGCATAAAATGACACTGTGCGATTAGTAGTAAGTAATTTTAAGAGCTTAAATAGGAAGAAAAATGTGCTTGATGTTCCGCTGTCTAATATTCTCTTCATAAACCATATAGCAAAAAGAAAAAATATCCATCAAAACATAAACACATGGTTCAGAGTGAGAAGTCCAAATTTTACTGCTTGAAATTAATCTCTTTTTGCTTTTCTTTGCTCATGAAAATCCATTTACTTTAGCATTTATATATATATATATATATATATATATATATATATATATATATATATATATATATTTATGTCAAATGTTTGTTGTGAAAATTCTTCCTTTTACCTCATTGTATCACCTTGTGTCCTTTTTTTGCTTAAGAGATTGAATAATTATCATATGCATGAATTGGCTTAAAGATGATAAAAATACTGTACGTTAACCTTCACACAGTCTTAGTTGTTATTATTTGTGTACCAGAGTATACACTATCAAAAGTTAATTAATTTGGTATAAAAAACCTATTAAGATTATTTAACACCATCCTGTTGTTACAGTGAAAATATGATATATATTCCAGGTATCTTGAACCCTTTAACAGCCTATGTGTATTTAATGCTACCATAGTACAGTACATTATATTTGCGGAACAAGAAAATAACTGCAGCTACATAGAAATGCACTTCTTAATGCAGCATCTGGAAGGGAAATGGAACTAAAGCTAAATCCTAAGCTATTTGTGCTGTATACCAGATTAAATCAAAAACAAACTCTCGGTCTCCTGACTAGCAGCACACACCATCTGCTTTTCTGCAACCTGTGTTGGCTTTGCAGCTGTTAGTTACCTCAGCCTTGGGCTATTCCACTGTTTCAAAGTAGATAACAAATATTAAAAAAAAAACATACTTGAGCATGAATTTGGGTGTCCAACAATAAACAGATTTTGACTAATAATATCAGTAATATATTTTTTCCGCTAAATATAAATGTTTCGCAATAAACTTAGTTCTTATCTGAATGTCCTGTCAATAGGAAGCAATAGCATATATTCTGTGAGAAAGCAATGAACGGCCACTGCCACTGGATGAATGATCTGAGTTGACAGCCTGTGGTGTGTCTTTATAAAAGCATTTACAGAGGGAGAGTGCCGTGGCTTGCTGAAAGCTCATCAAAGAGTGGCTTATTTTATCAGCCAAGTGGAAAATGTGCTGAGAAAGAGAGGGAGAGGCAATAGTGAGGAAGTCAGCGAGAGTAACAAAGCCATTGTGCCCGTCACTGACCCAAACACCCGTATTACAGTAGTTGCAGCTCCTCACAAAAAAGCCCTAATCGGCAGAGCGGGGCTCTAAATTAAATGACCCTCTGGTTGTGACACTGTAACTGACAAGTCAGAATGTTCACACCAAGGCCAAAGGCAAGAGAGATATGGCTAATGAACAGAAAAACCCACTGAAATTGGTGGCACACGTCAGTAACCTACATTCTTGTAAGTTTGAAACCATTCATTAACCGCCAGCTATTGCCAAGAATGGAGAGCCTTTAAAATACGTTGCATTCAGAGGCTAATCTTATCAGGATTCAAAGACTTTGTTTACGCTTAAAGATAAACCTAACGCCCTCTGAAAACTGACTAATTGATCACTTCCATGGCCATAGATAGTAAGGATGTGGAAAGCATCTAGGCATGTATACACCTTCTGCAAACATTTTGAAATGAAGGGGTCACCTCTTGGAGCTTCGTAAAAACTACTGTGATATCAGCTACCTGTGCCAGTTCAGTCCTGAAATGTCCTCATTTGTAAATATCCCACCATCCCCTGTTAATGTCAAGTAATTGGAAACAAAAACAACCCTGCCACAGAAGTGACCATATGTCAGCAGGATTAATAGCTAATGGTCTTCAAATTTTGTGTGGTCTTCTGAGTAGCCCAAGAAAAAGAGCAGGGGTCTTGCTTATAAAGCTTGAGTACACACAAAACAAGTCCTGAAACTTACGTCACACAATGTGAGATCCTCCTGACCTATGCATACACTCCTTTTAAAGCCAGGGGAGAAAGGTGACACAAATGGTGAGGTGGGGCCCTAAAGCCAGACTGCATCATAATTCCACTCATAAAATCAATTTCACTGAATATGTAACTTAATCATAGATATCCTAAATGTTCAAACCTGCAGGGTGATATATGCTTGCACTGATGAGCCATAACTCAGTTCAAAATCAAAGTCCACAAATATTGAAACCTTTTCTCAACACACTCCTCTCACCGGTGATCACAAGGTTTCTAGTCATAAATTGTGACTAGATGCAAGTTATTTAATCTGACTCCTGTAAACATGTAGATAAAAGTTTGACACATGAATATATAAAGCCACACACACACACACACATATATATATATATATATATATATATATATATATATATATATATATATAAATAAATGCTAACGTAACATAACAGTTTTCATTAGCAAAGAAAAGCAAAAAGAGATTAATTTAAGCAGTAAAATTAGGAATTCTCACTCTGAACCATGTGTTTATGTTTTGATGGATTTTTTCTCTTTTTGCTATATGGTTTATGAAGAGAATATTAGACAGCGGAACATCAAGCACATTTTTCTTCCTATTTAAGCTCTTAAAATTACTTACTACTANATATATATATATATATATATATATATATATATATATATATATATATATATATATATATATATATATATAAGCATTTAAAGACAACCAATGTGGCTAAATAATGTCCAGTTCTTCCAAAATAAAATACTATATCTATACAACCAAATGCTATATAGATAAATGGAAGTATTTAAAGCTGAATAAAATTTTGTGACTTTGAGTAGGGGATATGTTGTCAAATGCTACAGCAGCGTTTGGAAGTTGTCATTACATATGCATTATAAACAAAATGTAAATAAAAATTAAATAAAAATGTAATTGCCCCAACAATGTGAGAACATATTATAAATGACCCATTGTAACTCCATATGATTGGTCACCATTGCACAAAGCAAGATCTGTTGGGCTATGGACAAGCAACCACAGAGGTACCTCATTTATTTTTAGAGTCTAGACCTTAACCCAATAGAGCACCTTTGACTAATGCAGCTTGTACACTGTGACCCAGTTCTTCTCATCAACTCTTAGCATGTCTGACCTGAAAAAAGCTCTTCATAAAGAGTGTTGAGATGTTTTTGTAAACATCATCCTAAACCTTAAGGACAGCCTGCCTGCAGTGGCAAAATCTATTCTAATGACTATGTATTAGGAACAGAATGTCATTAAAGACAAGGGTTTTATTACGTATGGCAATATGACAACCATCAGTTTATTAAATAAATTTTTTCAATTTTATTTTCCAATATAACCCTACTAGTTGCTAAGAAAAGGAAATTGCACAAACAAGGTCCTTGGCCATGATGGCTGTCTTTACCACATGATGCTACATTGCAATGGTTACTCAAGTAATCAAAGACTGTAAGCAATCTCTTTGACAAACTCAAGCCAAGGGGCAGCAATTACAATGCAAAGTCAGCGCCATGACACCCAAGGGTCACATTAAATTCAGGGACGCTAAGAACAATTGACTTAGCTGGGTGACAACTGCTGGAAGATTATGTATGTTCCGCATCTTCCTTGTGCTTTAGCCTTACTAATACTAAGACTGTTTGTTGCATAACATGTTATTTCCTTACTTCTTTATTTTACCCTAAATAGTTAATAATCTAAAAAAATGTATCAGTATAACAAGGTTTCTTCATGAGGTCTGAAAAAGAACAGTGCAAACCTCTGAGATAGGGGCCATTGCAGATTGGAAATTCAGGTAGAAATACAATAAATGTACTTTTATAGTCTCCAAAACTACAGCACTTAGGCAAATGAAACATTTATACTGCTAAAACTTCACACATAAAGAATGCAAGCTCAAGTGTTTTATTATGTATGATAATAACATGGTTTTGTTACCCCTTGGGAGTAAATGGTATCCGATCCCTTTTTTCGAACCACAACAGTGGACAGAAAAAACAATAGTGCCCATCATAGAGGTTTGTGCACTTGTCACCACAGCAAGCAGTTTCAAGGTACTGTATAATCTCCTACTTTTTGATCCCCATACTTTAGAGTCATCTGTATCCCACAGCACTGGAAAGGAGCCTATAATATCACAAATCTTAAATATTGTGCAACTGATTAAAGTTCTGCAAGTTACAGTATTAGCCCAGACACACATACAGTAGTTTGGGCTTACAGTTCCTCAGTTGTTTGATTTTCCATTCGGGTATGCAAAATAGGCAAGGATTACTTAAACTTAGGTGGGTTTTAAGAGGTTAATATCAAATTAACATATTGCTAGAAGAAGGTGAAAAGATAAAATGTACATTAAACATTGCCAGTATTGTCAAGTCACAGCTACTTTTCGCATATTTAAAACCATCAGCCAACATTCTATACTAGCTTTTTCAATATTTTGATTTTTACCCATTTCAACTGAAGTAGATGGCATAATACTCTAGTTTAATCCATCTTCAAGCAATCATTTTGCGATTTACCTGCAGGTTCTTAACTAAATTAGAATCAAGATTTCCACATACTATTATGGTGTACTTTTTACATGGTTCGAGAGTCCAAACTCTCAATAGTGAAAACTATATATTTGGCAAGAGCTAATGAGGATCTGGTCCTCCTTTTAAACATATTTTGTAACTTGCTTCTTTGAGCAAGCAGTTAATAAAAGGTCAAAAGCCTGGCATGCTATCTGTCCTCACTTGAGACATGTAAGACTAGCAAGACATAAGTATATACTCCAGTTTGGCTTGTTTCTTAACTGTGTGAGAAGATGCCAGAGCCGGCTGATGGTTTTTGTGTCAAGTGATCTCTTCTGCTCACTCACTGGTATTTCTAAAAGGAACAAACCCACTCTGAGCAGCAGCCAGGCTGAGACTTTATTAAAGGCAAAAATCTTTGCTAGATATTTTGTGCCTTAAACAAAAAAAATATCAAATCGAGGCTTTAATTCAGACTGTTAGAGTGCTCTTTAATACAAAAAAAGGGCAGTTATATTCATGCACTGTCAATAACTTTCCAACACCTTACTAAAATTCAAGCATTTTCAAGTATTTGATGCACCTGTAGGAAGCCTGTCCACTGACAAAAATATTGAGTGAAAGCAACTAGAAATAGAGGTTGGCTCGTTAATATATAAAGCCTCATGGTCACATCCAAACCTGCTGATACAAGCCTATTATTGTCTGTGAGGTGATTCTGATACCATCTCATTTATCTCAGTATGATAAATTCTTGCCCTGTGACAGTCCGGTGAGCTGTCCATCGTGTACCCCATCTTGTGCCCATAGACTGTCAGAGATGGGCACCAGCCCCACCATGACCGTGAAGGCATAAGCGGGAGAGTATTGATGGGAGGATGATAAATTCTCTGTCCTTCTGGAAAAAAGTGTATATTTTCTATAAGTGGACTACAATGAAAATTATGGTCATCCTTATTTAAAATATTCTCATTCAAAAGAAAATGACTACCTTTGAAGGTCGCAATAACAGTGGGAGTGGGCTTTGTTTGGCTGACATTGTGGCTTAGGTTCTTAAGCAGTATGCTTAAGATGTGGATGTGCAAATGATAATTTAGCATGTTACTATGATGGCATGTACTGTAAAGCTTTAGTAGAGGCTCATTACCCGAAGGACTTGAAATACAAATCCACAAGAGCACACTCAAAGGCAATGAGAGTATGTACTAGAGTGCTGCAGGAAATCAAGGACAATGCCTTAACTGAGTGAAGTCACAAAACAGGTATAAGATTTCATGCAAAATAAATTAAATACAAACTACTCCTTTTTTTTTCTTCAAGCAAGCAATATGTCAGTAAGTACAGCTTAAAAAAACGTAACAATGCCAAAACAAAATTCTACATCTAATTGTAGTATTACTTTCCATTAAAAATGATTACAGAGACTTTAACCTAAAATATTTAGCTTCCCAATTAAAGTGATGAAGTGCTTGAGATACGTTTGCTAATGACCAATCTGTAACTCATTATTTTCAGCTTACTGGTATGAAAACAAGACAAAATTATGACAAATATTCCTGAGCAAAAAGTGACACCTCTAAATGTGCTTGGGTTCCACCAAAATGATCAACCACAAACACAGTTGTTAAAAATTGTGCTCTTAACTGGGTCTAATTGTGTGTGACTGACTATGCCATTCAACAAGCTGCCTTTGCTCCAGAAATCTGTAACTGATTGAGAGCCTGTATCAAGTTACCAGTAGTTTACTTCTGAATCCCGTTCCCATGTGCTAGCCTGTGTGCCCAGGCCAACCTTTGGTGCCCTAGCCCCCCACCCTGTCAGGAGTGGAACTTGACCCTCTCTGAGCTCTGAGTCCATCCTGCAAGCTGAATATAACTTTGCCATGAGCGAATACAGAGATGTGTTTCCAATGAAATTCAAACTTTGTGTATGTGAGTCGATGTGTTTATGTAAGATTCAGTTGTATTTTCCTTGTGTATACACATTCATCTCTTTGCATATGGTCCGTGTAACCGACCGTTTATTTGTTCATATCAGACTGCTTATGGTTTTGTTACTATGTATATGGGGTGTGTATGTGTGTGTAGGGGCTCTGGAGTATCTCAACACCCAAGGCGCTGAGGACATGGCTTGACAGGTGTGTGCAGTGGTCTGCACAACAGCAGAAGGCAAGCAGCGGCACAATGTGCCCATTCAAGCCTGGAAGGAAACAACCAAGATATCACAGGACCCCTGTGAGAAGGAGCTGGTCATCTCGGGGCACATCAACCTTTCACTGTGACTACAAAGGAAGACATAACTACGACTGCTTAAAGAGCAATGGTACCACGTGACCTTGTACAAGGTAGCCGTCTACCAGCATGAATAGAGGTTGTCAACAGCTTCAACAGCGGATAGATTTGGCCAAGATAACTTTGGTCAAATCAGGTTTACTATGTACCTATAGATCTTCCTAGCTGGAGAGTCAAAAGAAGGTGAGAGATTATGTAGGACAAGACTGGCAACACTTGGCATAGAGAACCCATATCTTCAGTAGCTCCCCTTTCCAGAGAAAAAATGTAGATCTGTAAATAATACAGGTCCTAAAAATATATTTTTCCCAACCTAATATTTTTTCATCATTTATAGAAAATTGCAAGCAAAATGTATACTTTTTTACAGTTAGTTGACAGTTAAAAATGAAGCCATGGTTTGTATTGGAAAACAATATAGTCCGTCTTGTCCAAATTATAGACCTTATTGTCCCAGACATCTAGAAAAAAATCTAGTTTGACTCATTTCCCTACTAACACCATGCCAACAAAATTAACATTTAGAGCAACACTCTAACTTTGCCACAAAGGGCACCTGATATTTTAACTTAATACTCTGAGCTCTGTGAGCGCTCCATTGGAAGCTGCTTCTGCCACGGTGCATGCTGGGACAGCTGTCAATCTCAAGAATTGACAAGTCTGCTCTGATGCATACTCAGTAAAGAGGGAGGGGCAAGAACAACATCCGGGAACTTTGTCTGTTCTCGGTCTTGTGTTCTTGTGAACTGCAACAGTACTAGGTCTTAGTGCATAAGTACGTACACATATTGAGAAACGGCTAGTCTCTGTCCCCATTTTGGATAGGAGATAACTTTTAACGAGCAGTCTAATATATCATGAAGTAACTTAGAATGACAGAACATTTAACCTTTTACAATAATTCTTATAGTACCGAAATATATCAAATATATATTGAATCAGGTAAGTGTCTTATCTGTTTTGCTGCCTAAAGAAAACTTTTAGTTTAGCTAGCTTTAGTGTTTAAGAGGAGCTTACACCCTTTTGGGTCACATGACTCATTCAGTGATCATCTCACCATCTCAAGTTTCATGGGAAAGAGTTTGAAAAGCCAAGAAAGAGCAACGATACGCAAAAGTAAATAACAAATAGCAAATAGCAAATAACACATCCAATTTTAAGTTATGCAGTTGCTTTTAATTAATATTCATTTTGAACACTTACCTTAATTTACTTACTAACACCTTAAATCATTTTTAAAAAGTAAGAAAAAACAGAAAAAAAAGAGCCATGAATACTAAATAGCAAAAGAAGTCCTCATTAAAAACTCTATCAAGAACTAGAGACAGGTCTCAATAAAGGTGATCCCTTCTTGAAAAAATAACACCCATTATGTTCTATACATCTTTAACCCACATCCGACAAAATCTATGAAAACACACATAATGCCACCAACACTGGTCTTCATGCAGAACATCGCACAGCTATTTTTCAGTTCCAACGTGAATCTATAGGGCACAATAACGTAGTATCGAAGAGTGGCGGAATAAGATCTGACAGAAACACCTCCTTTGAATTAGCTGCTCTAACACAGGGAAATATGTCCAAACTTAACTGAAATGTATCCCAGGGAAATCTTTTTGTTTAATAATCATAAAGTATGTTTCTCAATCTTGCCTTTTCCAAGCATATACTAGAATCCATACCCTTCCTACAAGACGTTCCCTTCCATCAGCTGAGTAACCTTCACTTACTGTGGTCCTGTATGCTTCAACCTCATTGTCCCAAAGCTCCCTTCTTATACTTGTAGAAAAGTATTTAAACACATAGCCCAAAATACAAGAGCAAAAATATTAAGTGATAGGTATCTTTCTATGTATGTTTGGAAGGAATGGCCAAGTCAGTGGCTTCTGCTGCAGAATGTAACAATCTACTGCCTTTTTATGGGCTCTGGAAACAAGCTCAATTCTTCAGCTCAGCGGTAGATAAGGGCCATGTTCTCATCAGATCACTTGAAATGAGCAAGTGTAACTAAAATTAACTGCAAAGGGGAAAAAATGAAAGTTGAAAGCAAAAGCTTACAGTGGTGCAAAGGGCACAAGGCATCTAGAAAAGTCAAGAAGCAAACAGAAATCAACCTCTAAAGCTGACTAAATCCCATTTCTAACATAGGACAGCCACTGTCTTAGCACAGATATGACTGCTACTGCATGTTAAAAGAAAATCAAAAGCAGCATCATGCACCATTTTCGAATGGGTTATATAAACTATCAATTTTTCTGGCTTAAGATGCTGTACAACCTCAATTACATTTGTTTATTTTTAAAGTTGTGCCATTTGAACACAAAAAAGGAAATCCAATCCTTAATCAAATTGCATCTTCTCAGTGGAGAAAAATTCGTTCTCACAATCACTGACAACCCCAATTACAGTATTTCTATTAAAAAAAGGTTTTTCTTTTCTTATATTTAATTAACATTTAGGTCTATAACATTTAATGGCTTTTAATTTCCTGTTAGAAATAGTATTATAGATCACTTCCTCTTAACCACTCTTCAAATAAGTAAACACAGAAGAGCATGTTGTGCATTTACAGAAATGGTGAACACCAAAATAAAAGCAGGTTATCTCAGTTTTCTTTTTCTTTTTTTTATAAACACACTGTTATAGGAACATTGAAACGTTTCAAAAGACAGAAAGAAGTTTACTGTGAAAAGCATTATAAGCATTAAAACAAAAATCTAAAGCACTATTACTCTCATTGAAAGAAATTACCTAATTACATTTAAATCACTTTTTAGGACTGAAAATTAAAAGTTTAGAACTTCAACTGAACTTGTGACCTGCATATTCAACTAATTGTTGAGACTTTATTTTATTTATCATAATCACTTTAAATTATTTGTAAAATACTTGAGACTGGACAAAACAGTCTCTTAAGCATCCATTTTCTGCATGTTTCAGTCTTCTGAACTGTAATAAGAGAATAGGTTTTGCTCTATTAGCAAAATGGCGGTTGTGCAAAGAACTGCCAGTGGTGGCATCAATTACTCTGCCACCACCGGTTTTGTTTTAACACTGAACAAATATATTCAATTTAAAAATTCAAAATTTTACAAGTGTGATTTAAACCTGTGCAATAAGTTGCATTTATGTTAATGCTCTTCATAAATCTTTACCAGGGGAGCCAACGGGGGCTCCTGTTGTTATCATATTACCCTCGGAACCTATTTCGCATTAATTCTCAAACCTAATTTTGTTTTTCTGCTGAGGCTGGGAAATAAAGAAATGTTCCTAAATTTGTAATCGGCTCCAAGAGGTGGTAAACCGATACCTGTGACCTTCTTGACTTTTTACTATCTAGGGGGTCCAGCTCATTTTAACTGAAAATAATAACTCACTCTGGTATCCAGTTGAGGTAACAGTATAGCAGGACTCTTAATAGTAAACCTTTCACTAACTACTACAAAATATATTAACAGCCTGCATTGCACATTTAATGGTTTCTGTTACATGGTTCATCTACAAGTCAGGAAAAGCTATTGGAGCACATTTATTGCCTTGCAAAAGTCTCTGGTTTTCTTCACAGTGGTTTATTTTGATTTGATCATGATAAAATCAGTGCATAACTGTGAAGTGGAAGAATAGCAATACATAATTTCTAATTATTTATTCAAAATTGCTAAAGCTCATCAGTTTTGTACAGCATAGACCTTAAGTTTAAGTCTTTCATAAATTCTCATTTGAATTTAATTTTAACCCAGGGTCTACTTTAATCCTAACCAATACTGTGCAGTTGTGCCGTCGTAATTTTTGCAGGTGAACATTGATCCCCAGTCTCAAGTCTTTTAAAGTGAGTTGGAACTTTGGAACCCAAAGCCATTCTATAGCAATTTTCACTTATGTCTGTTCTTCAACAATAAAATAATGCAGTTCATTTGGTTGATTGCTGACATGATTAAGTTATTTCATCCACTGCATTCAGGTGTGCAAGACAAGGGACACTAACCCATTATTCACCCTTCATCCGTACCATTTCTAATAGAAGCCTTTCTAGTAAATATGATCATTTCCACCAGGTCTGTTGCACTGCAGCGTGACGAACAGTAGACCTACCTCTCTGTTGACAGACAGATATAAAGATCAAGCCTATTTGTGATGGATGTTGAGCAAAACACGTCATTTTCTAAAAACCAGATGAGCAAGACAGAAAGTCAGACACAGGAAGACTAAGATCGGCTAGATTTCAAAATATGAGGCTATGCATGGTTAGATCCTACACACATGATGTTTAGACAGAATAAAATCTCACAAAGAAAATAGCATCCGTCATGGATTTGTTTAAGTTAATCGTACACATGTATCGTTTCACTTCTTCAGATACACTCTTCAAGATATTGTTTTGTATTTGGATTCAAACACCCTTTCTTAATTTCCACTCCTACTTCTCTTTTAACTCAAATGTATTGCCCCTACATATAATCCTCTTTTTTTTGGTACTTTGGAACAGGCACACTGCAAATTAACACTCCAGGGTATAGGTGTACTGAGGCAAGTAGTTATAAAAGTGCTCAGCAATGGTATTATAGTCTGTTTGAGGGTCCTGGATTAAGTCTGGACTGGTATGATCCGCTCCAGAACTCCGACTACAGTAGGGCTAAAGCCGTTCATATGGCTTGGTGTGGAGGCCTAATGACTGACTTATGCTTGATTCATGTAGAATCAGTGTCGAAAATTAGCCGCTCATCACATCGTCTGCAGCTTTCATACCCTATGTGGCTGTTCCCCCATCCGGAGGGGGTGTGTGCAGCATAAACATGAAGCTGACAACACCACACTTCACAAGGAAGGAGAAAACACAGCTATTTACAACTGTTTCCACATCATCTTCATGCCATCCAAGAGTGACTGTCATTTCTTCCTAGGATTTTTTCTACAATCTGTTAAAAATGATGGCATTTATGGGCTAAATAACACAATGTCTCTAGATGTTTACATTTACTAACCATTGCTAGTAAAAGCTGCTGCTTGCTCACAATTTTTTCCTGTGTGGATCTGTCTGTGTAGTTTCAAATTTCCCTAGGTGCCCGATGCAAAAAATTCTATCCGAACAGATGCCTCACAAAGGAATGTAGAAGCCAAATTTGACATATTTTGTCCATCTTAACATCACCAACATGTCAAGCATAAACCAAGCTTTAGATCCAAGCTTTTCCAGGACTGTCTGTATTTACCTCCATCTGCTTTCCCACAAAACTGAACCGGCTTACTTTTCAATGCAGAAGAAACGCATTACCATAGTAGAGTCCTGCTACTCTTATATTATATTGTGACAATGAGGTTTTAAGGGCTATTTGGTTCATTTTGAAAGTAAGGAGCCCAAAAAGATTAAAGAATTTCAAAATAAAGACAGTGTTCCACATTTCTGAAATGTAAGAAATATTTTATGAAATTGTGTTTAGTTGTGCATTACTTAGTATTTTGTCTTTCACAAAAAATCTATAAAACACAGAGCCGATTGTGCCTACCACATGACAAAATGTCGAAATGTTCTCAGACTTATTTTTATGGTTTATGGTATGTTCAATGTCTTTTTTTGTGTGTGGCTAAAAAAAAAATGCTACAGTACAGTGGCAGACACAGAGACAGATGGTTGGCGGAGTGTGGTTTCTTGTGCATGACGAATTGTTGCATCTGCTGGTGTGATTGTGCAAAGCTCAGGGTCAGTTCGTCTTGTCAGGAAAACAGGAGAAGCCATAATCTTGAAAACAGAGAAACAAAAGCAAAGCCACCGTCTGTATCATAAGTAACTGATCTCGTTTTTTTGTAGTCCAGAGTCATCCACATGAGCAGACGCAGACAGATCTCCTGCAGGCAATTGAGGTGACACAGCCAGCCTCTAATACCCAGGTGAGGGTGACATTTTGCTAGATTAGAGACTTAAGATCACTGCAAAACAGGTATATGTACGAATCCACAGCTCAGACCTGTAGGACGAGCACAGGATGATCTGTTCGCTTTGTACTTTGTCACACCTACACCCCCTGATCACAGTATACTCCAAGTATCAACAGCCAAAGTTACTAAGACATCACAACAAATAACAAAAAAAACATCAAAACTCCATCAAAACAAAGTGCTTGCATGGCTCCTTTCCAGACTTCACCCTGATCCATTTTCATTTTTAGTGGCATTTCCTAATTAGATAAGATGCATGGTTTGATATAGATGCCCTCATTGTATTAAAAGGTTATCAGAAGCACAAAAAAACATTAAAAAGCCGCTTTATGCCAGCAATGTAGAGAAAAAGAAGTCTCTGTCTTCATTTTCATCCTCTATAGACATTGGAAAATGCAAAAGAAAAAGTGATGAATAAAAGGCAATTGATTCCTGCTCAGTTTCAACCTCCACTGCCAGTGTAATTAAAAGTGGCTTCGACGGACTTCCCAATCCCAATTTTCCCCGTCAGCTTGAGAAAAGGGGCCTCTCTTGGGATTGCTATGGAATCCCTTAAGCAGGGATCAGGCTTTCCAAATAAAAAGTTGGTTTACTCACAACTAGATGGTTGCGTGAGAAGACTGTTTGATGCGAAAAGACACTGCACTAAATACAAACAACATAAAAGGTAAAAGTGGTGAAATTTTAATGCTCATTTGGCAACAGGAAGAGAAAGTAAAGCCTACAGGTGCATGGATCTTATTACAATAAAAAGTAAGTGAAAGGTTACCTTATCATCTTATTATCTATTCAATTTAAAAAAGTGTATTTCCTACATTATATATTAAAATACCTTATTGCACAGAAAGTGTCAAATTAATCATTATTTTACATAGACTTAATTAGCATGGCTAACAACTAATAAAAAACGAGGTGTTCTGTTTCTCAGATAATGTTACTATAACATGACAACAATAAAGCAGAAATATTCACATATTATCATTATCTCCCTTTTATCTCCTCTTTCTTTCATCTTTTCTCCTTTTTTTCTGGTTTTTATTTGCTGTTCTACTTACATTGCAGTGTCCATATAATCTGTAAAACACCCTGCATAATTATAATAAAGCCATTTATATGCATAAAACAAGCGGAACACTATGGCGATAGCCGTACTGCTCCACTTGTGACAGTAAAATCTGTTGGGCTCTTTTTGGCATCAAGACAATTATTCTTATTGCCACATTGCCATATAGGACACTGTTAAAAAAAAGGGAAAAAAAGAAAGAAAAATAAATATTCACATATTTATAAATAAGAGTTCTCCTGCAGACAAATTCCTAGGAAGAAAGACTACAAAATGCCCTGACAAAAAAAAAAATACTTGCTGGAAAGTTTAGTGGAGGGAAAAACTGTGGTGGAAAAAGTTGAAGAGGTAACTCTATGGGAAGCTGTGGTAGTGGCTGATTTGGGACTGTTACATCTCAGATCATTTCAGAGCATACAATGCTTCCTTCTGCTGACATTCTTTATGTAGATGTTAACGTACATATCCAGCATTACCTGGTTTGTTAGCCTGGGTGCCATTCCGAACTTAGTCCCGCCCACAAAGTTTGAGGTCGGGAAGTTCGGTCTGGCTCTGCTCCATAGCAGCGCGAGTATTATCGCCCACTGTTAGGCGATCCAATCAAATTGTCAGGGCGGGCTTTATACGATGATGGACAGATGACCAACAGTAACGTAATCAACCATGTGACCAAAGCGCGCTTGGGTGACAACAATAATGGCTGCCGCTGGAGATTTTAGGTGAATAGATTCTGCTATTAGGTCTGTTCTAGAAGATATCGACAGCAAATTAATTTTAAAAGAGGAACAGAGAAACGCAATCAAGTCTCATCTTCTTATTATAGGCGTGCAACTGCACGCTTTGATTTTTGTTGACAACAACTATGCCTCGCTTAACATACGTCACGCACTCCGTTGCTCTTATTGGTTGTAGGTCTATCCAATTGAGTGCAGAGGCATTTTTTTTCCTGGTTCGTTCGAAACACGCCCCATAATCACAGCTCTATGGAGCAGTATCAGACTCATATTCTGACTAGAATTGAGTGGGACTACGTCAGGCTACTGGTTTGTGCCCACAATGCCAAAAGTACCAATGTCTGATTAAGGAGGTATTCACAGGTGCCACATTTGCTCCACTCTAAAGAGAACAGGGTTTTACTCAGCTCTTTAAATGCAGATGTGAATAAACTAAAGCAAAATACAGTAGATACAAACCAACTCCATTCAACCCAGCTGCATAATAAATACATTTTACGGAACTGGACAAACCAGCACAGTGGTAAAAAACGTACTGAAATCTTACTGCATCAGAGCCAGCTTTAAGAACATTCTTCGACACCATTCCCACATTAGTAATAATGCACTGTGAAACGTGCATTGAATAAAACAATGAGTTTCCAGCTGTAATAATACAAATGCGCAGCACTAATAATCCACTTAACTTTGCCCTGTCCTGCCCCTTTTTTTTCTGTACAAGGAGCAATGATCATCACAAGTGAAAGTTACAAAGTTCACATTCAAAAAGTAAAATGTGAAAGTAAAAACACACCAAATGAAACAATTAAAGAGTTGCTGGATTGGCAAATAAACTGGTCAGACAAAACCCATGTAGGATCTACAAGACACTTTAAAGAGGAAAATAACATTGCAAATGTTCTGATATTAAAGCAAGTTGGGTTTCCACGACAACCTCTGCATTGCTATAGAGATACCACAATGCACTGATGCAGTAATTCATGAAAAAAAAAAAGCCTGTTCCAATTTAAAGCATTCCGTTCAGTTACCAACCAAAACCCAAGAAAGATAAAAATCTAATATTTACTTTTAAGATTTTAATTTCAAAAGTAAAATAACTTTTTCATGATCTTTTAATTGATCAAGGCGCTCCTGTGTTTCCCTCTATAGCAAGATGAATGATACAAATCGGTTTTACACACCTGCAAGCTACAGCGTCCAACAACTGTTAACACCTGCTGAGAGGACAGAAATTAGCAAATTACCTGAGAGTCACGGCTGCATTTGAGCTGCTTAGCCTATTATTTCTGCTCTGCTGCGACTGCAAGTGGCTCTCCGGCTGAGTTTTTTAAAAATGCAGCACAGATTAAGGGGCGGTGCGGGACTGGCCATGCAGCTTAAAAAACAAAACGGAAGAAAAGTGCGTCAGGGAGATCGCGGGTGACGAAAGAACGCCTGCTGTTAAGCATTAGGAGCTGGGATAGTTAAGCACTGATCTGTAACAGGAAGGAAAAGACGAAACCGCAGGGGCAGGTGTAATAAAACTGGATTACAGATAACTGTCTCATTCCTGCATTCCACTGATATGTTGCAAGGCAATGACTACACCGACCTTATTAATCATTATAGGCAGGAATTCCATAAAGTGTCGACCTACATTGACCCGAGTGAGCTCATAGTCTAGTGTCAGGCTTCACTTTCATATTTTCCAACTACAAAAAGCATGTTACCTTGTTAGGCTATTTCCCCCAATGTGAACCTGACTTTTATCTGCATTTATTATGTATGAGAGGGTTAAAAGGGGTCTATGAGAAGATTATAAAAGCCTAACATTTTGATGAATTTAATCTAGCTATCAATCTATGCATGCATAGAGTGGTCGGACAACTATAATAAGGCTGTAAATGATTAAATACCATTTATATCTCTACAGCTGTTTGCTCCAAAAGCATTAACTAAAAGTAAAGTTATGCCTGTTCTATCCTCCAAAGGGTAATTCATATCACTAGGGTGTCATTTGTTGCTGCTGGTGAGGCCTGGAAGTGGGCAGAGCCGTAACTATTAATGCAGTCTCAGACAGAAGATGGACTGTCACTGTGGGGAACAGGAAGGGAGTGAATGTCAGTAACCTGAAGAGAGAGATCTGACATCTCAGCTCTGACTGTCTGTCACTCTGTCTTTCAGATGATGTATGGATGTTGTATGGCTCCACTCAGCCAGCATAGCCAGTCAACAGCATAAGGCTGAGGAATGCTGAAGAGAGACAATAGCCCTGAACATTGCTGCGGAATGACAAACCTCAATGAGGGAAGTGAAGGAAGGCACCGAGCTAAAAAAAACTGTTATTTAAATTTTAAATATGTTAATTAAGCAGGAATGAAACATCGAGTTGACAAGAGAAATGATACAGCTTAAACAAAAATTACATTAGAATAAATTTCCGCAACACTGCACAGAAAAGTAATAAAACACTATTATTCTACTTTTAAATAATCAAATAAATGTGTGTAATCAAGTCCAGGTTTGAGTAGTTCTTTTTCAAAGGTGGAAATAAAAGCTGTATGTATGAATCCTCTGTTCACTTTACTATTGAGCAGATCAGGTTTAACAAGTCAGGTATTTTGTATTTTGAATTAGGAAGATCAGGGTCAGGGTTCTGCCCTCTGTTTAGGTTTATTTTTAGTTTCTTCTTAATTTTGTGTCTTTGCAGTTTTCTAGCAGTGTTGTGTTTTTGAGTTACTCTCTGTTGCCTCCTTCTTCCTGTTTCCTTTCCCCTTAGCTCCCTTTAGTTAGTTCTATTCACACCTGCTCCATATCATCTCATTAGTCCATTCTTTGTTCTGTTCTCTATATATACACTGCCACTTCAGTTCCTCATTTCTGGTTTCTTGTTATTTTGTTGCTTCGTTGTCTCTTTGCTCCCCATGTGTGTTTTTCCAGATATTTATTGGATTTTTTTTTTTTCCAGTATTTAGTTTTTTTGGACTTCAGTTGCCTGTGGGATTCTTAATGAAATCAACAAAACTCATCTCTGCCTCTGGATGAATCAGATGCTCAGTTTATCCTTCTATCTAAGGAAAGCCAGTTGATTGCAGTCATTGACTTTGCAGGATTGGCCTCTTCTACATGATTATGTGGCAATACTAAATTAGTGGCTTGCTTTGTGTTGTTGTCTGTACTGCAATCCTTAATACAAAATATATATTTTTTAGACAAAAAGTAAGACTGCTCTGATTCCGCCACAAAAATATTTCCTTACTTATCTGTGTAGATAATACTCTTTTTAATATTATTTTATAACCTTCACATTATCTTAAACTTTCTTTACCACCTACCTAAAGGACACTTAAACCCAAAAGTACAATTAATATATTGATATACTCCTTGGATTATTTTTTTCAAGGTGCATCTTCTCATTTAACCTCTGAAACAAATTTTTTCCACACTTATACCCTCAAACAAAGCAAAACGACTCCCCTTATCGGGTCTGCCATTGTACACAAGAGACCAGAAAAATGCATCAGAGGTGTTGGTACCCATTTTACCCAGCATGCTTCAAGAATTTGTTTTTTGCCTCCTGTTTCACACTCAAAACACTTATTGTAAATGCAGCATAAAAAGATTGTGGAAGAATATCCAAAAATGTGTCCCTAGTCCTACTGTTTGAAATGAAAGTTTTGACAATAAAGAATAATTTT